>NC_089863.1:582500-640000 GCF_036373705.1 Amia ocellicauda | reverse complement strand
CATGGTTGTTGGTGCCAGACGGGCCGGTCTGAGTATTTCTGAGTATTCTGCTCAGTTACTGGGATTTTCACGCACAACCATTTCTAGGGTTTACAAAGAATGGTGTGAAAAGGGAAAAACATCCAGTATGCGGCAGTCCTGTGGGCGAAAATGCCTTGTTGATGCTAGAGGTCAGAGGAGAATGGGCCGACTGATTCAAGCTGATAGAAGAGCAACTTTGACTGAAATAACCACTCGTTACAACCGAGGTATGCAGCAAAGCATTTGTGAAGCCACAACACGTACAACCTTGAGGCGGATGGGCTACAACAGCAGAAGACCCCACCGGGTACCACTCATCTCCACTACAAATAGGAAAAAGAGGCTACAATTTGCACAAGCTCACCAAAATTGGACAGTTGAAGACTGGAAAAATGTTGCCTGGTCTGATGAGTCTCGATTTCTGTTGAGACATTCAGATGGTAGAGTCAGAATTTGGCGTAAACAGAATGAGAACATGGATCCATCATGCCTTGTTACCACTGTGCAGGCTGGTGGTGGTGGTGTAATGGTGTGGGGGATGTTTTCTTGACACACTTTAGGCCCCTTAGTGCCAACTGGGCATCGTTTAAATGCCACGGCCTACCTGAGCATTGTTTCTGACCATGTCCATCCCTTTATGACCACCATGTACCCATCCTCTGATGGCTACTTCCAGCAGGATAATGCACCATGTCACAAAGGTCGAATCATTTCAAATTGGTTTCTTGAACATGACAATGAGTTCACTGTACTAAACTGGCCCCCACAGTCACCAGATCTCAACCCAATAGAGCATCTTTGGGATGTGGTGGAACGGGAGCTTCGTGCCCTGGATGTGCATCCCACAAATCTCCATCAACTGCAAGATGCTATCCTATCAATATGGGCCAACATTTCTAAAGAATGCTTTCAGCACCTTGTTGAATCAATGCCACGTAGAATTAAGGCAGTTCTGAAGGCGAAAGGGGGTCAAACACAGTATTAGTATGGTGTTCCTAATAATCCTTTAGGTGAGTGTATATTTCCATCAACCCTGTCTTGTGGATTTGGCCACAGGTTCTCCTCCACATCACAATGGATGTGTTCATGAGCCAAACATCTTGGAATGAGTCTTCGGAAGCAGCGAATCCAGGCCTGACACTGGTCTGCCGTGATGTCATTGCAAGCGTCATCCATGGCCTGGAGAAGGTGACCTGTTTGTGAGGGCGCCTGTCACATACCTTCCACCTCCATGTGGAGAAAAATTCCTCAGTCGGCTCAAGGAAAGGAGAGTGCGGGGGTAAGTACAGGGTGGTAAATTGTGGAAGGGCCTGACACCATGCTTGCAGCATTTGAGCATGGTGGAACCTGACGTTATCCCACACAATGACATCGGTCACACCATCAGCTCTACAGACCTGATTTAGCTCATCAAGGAAAGTTACAAGGAGATCTGCGTTATATTATCCAATACGAGGTCTGCGTCCCACCACACCATCTTCTGATAGACACACACATGGTGATGTTGACCTGACGTTGTCCAGGGACTTGGACGGTTGCCCGTTGGCCAATGAAATTCCGACCTCTCCTCCTTGTCTTGGCCAGGGTGAAGCCTGCCTCATCCAAAAAGATGAATTTGTGATGGTTTTCATCAGCTTCCAGCTCCATCACCCTCTAAAAAGACATTTTGGACAGAGAATGACTGATTACAATGATATACAATTGTTGGGGAATTTTTCACAACAGGCATCTTGAAACTGAACATACCTGAACATACTCCGTGCTCAGCTGCTTCACTCTGTCTGCATGTCTTTCAAAAGGCACATGGTATCGCTGTTTTAGAGACACCTGGTGCCTTCTCAGCATGCGTGCAACAGTCGGCAAACTTATGGCCTCCACATTGCTGAACATTGTCATTGTCCAAGATGTGCTGCTGAATGTCTGTAAGGCGAATATCATTTCTGTCCTGAACCAAACTGACCGCAGCTGCTCTTGTTGGTCAGTCAGAGTTGTGCCTCTGCCTCCCCTGTTTGGCCTCGTCTCTGTTCTGCAGGGAAATTACAGTAAGAACACATTCAGTCACATCACCCACTCTGTGCTACACATTGGCATGCAGTATACAGTCATCTGACACTTGAGAGTAGCCTGATGTTTAGTGCATGCTGAAGACTTGATGCTTCTCAGTATGGAAAGTTCTGATGATTGAGGCCACAGTTGATCTTCTGAGGTTTGGTTGAATCATTGTGGCTGACTCACTCATTGTCATGCCACGATTTACAACATGCTCTACAACTATTGTTCAGATTTCACTGGACACTATTTGCTGTTGCTGCCGCTGTCTGGTCCGTGGCCTTGTCCTCTACCACGTTCCCCCAACACCTCTCAAATGAGGCCCATGGCTGCCTCTCTGGTGAGGCCTAAGCCCTCCTCTATGACGAGGCCCACAACCACCTCTCAGAAGGGGTGCATGTCCCCTGCCATTCCTTTGACCACCACGTCTTCCTCCTCCCACTGCTTGACCTCTGTTGTGACCTGGATCACCTGCCGGCTCCATGTTATCGCTGTGTTGTTGAGGTGGATCCACTCATTTCACTATATACTCGTACCACAACCTGAAATCAATCATCAATAAAAGGCAATTACAAGGGCCTGCATACATACAGTAATGTCAAATCTGAAAACATGTTGTGGAAAAGTGCTACATGGGACCCTAGAAGCAGTATCTGATAAACAATGATGATGAAATATTACAACCATAGATAATGTAGTCCAACTGGTTCATGTTCCACGGTTATTGGTGTCAACGGATCTCATTATCCTGAAACTTTCATGATCGAAACATGGAATATTGTTTGACAGTTTCCATAAAACTATGCATTAAGAGTAATGCAACAGTCACTTATCATTTTGAGCAGCTGTATCAATTGATAGTTAGATCATTGTAATGAAACGAATAGACAGTGATCTCAGATGTAATGTGTGAATTGCATTCTGAAATGGTAATACTTTGATGTTAAGTTGTGTCATTTTGAACAGCTGATTTTAGTTCATTGAACGATGATCTGAGGTTGATGTTTATTGTATCCAAGCAGTTGGAAAAAATTTTGATCATCAGGTGTGAGTTTTTTGTCTAGAGTTTTTTAAAAATGACATCAAGGTTCTGAAATGAGTGCCAAAGTGACTGTAAAAAACTGTAACATATACACACACAATCACTAAATCACTAACATATATAAACACACACACACACATTAACACACTCTCACACACAATCACTAACACACACACAAACAGACATATTATGCACACAAACACACGTACGCACACAAGGAGTTGTGTGTGCGATGGAGCTGGAGGAACAGAGGGAAGGAGGGAGAGATGGGACCTCTGCCCTGAGCCAAGCCCTTCACTGTTCTCGCCCGCCGGGGCGGACAGGAATGCGTGGGGACGGGGGGCTTGTGCGTCATGGGGCCGGGGGCAACTGCGTCAGAGAGGGGGACAGCCAGCCCCGCCCACCCGGACCATCCATCCCCTGAACGACCGGACAATGGGAGAGGGGACATTCCCACACGGGCAGACAGGATGCACAATCAGGGTATCGGTGTATCACTCTCTCACTCAATTACACACATGCTGTCTGTCTCTTTTTCTCTCTGTCTCCCAGTCTATGTGTCTCCCTGTCTTTCTGTCTCTGTGTCTCTCTGTCTCTCTCTATGTCTCCCTGTCTCTGTGTCGCTGTCTCCCTGTCTCTCTGTCTCTGTGTCTCTCTCTGTCCCTCTGTCTCTGTTTCTCTCTGTCTCTTGGTCCCTTGGTCTCTCTGTCTCTCGGTCTCTCTGTGTCTCTCTCTGTCTCCCTGTCTCTCTGGGTCTCTATCTGTCTCTGTCTCCCTGTCTCTCTGGGTCTCTCTGTGTCTTTGTGTCTCTCAGTCTCTTGGTCCCTTGGTCTCTCTGTCTCTCTCTGTCCCTCTGTCTCTGATTCTCTCTGTCTCTCAGTCGCTGTGTCCTTCTGTCTCTTGGTCTCCCTGTCTCTGTGTCTTTGTGTCTCTCAGTCTCCTGGTCCCTCGGTCCCTCTGTCTCTTGGTCTCTTGGTATCTCGGTCTCCCTGTCTCTGTGTCTCTGTGTCCCTCTGTCTCTGGCAGGTGGGAACTGGGACTGGGGGAAATACCTGTCCCTTATCTCAGTGTATCTCAATGTTGCAGCGGCCCTCACGCGGCCCGGTCTCTCTGTCCCGCTAGGCTGTGTACCCATCAGGGTTGTCTTTCTAGGGGTGTCTCACTGTGACGAGAGTGTGTGATGTATGGCCCCACGTCACCTCTCTCTCTCTCTCTCTTAATTAACACAGAGCTAACGACCCCCCACAGTGCCGCTCTTACACCCTGCCCCCCACCGCCCACACCAGCACAATGCGGCCAGGTGTCCCTTTATTCACAGTGCAGTCAGAGCGCAGGGACAAGGGCTAACTGCGGGAGAGAGAGGGAGGGAGAGAGAGAGGGAGAGAAAGAGAGAGAGAGGGAGAGAGATGGAGACTTTATCCTAGTCAACTAAACTGATTATTATTATTATTATTATTATTATTATTATTATTATTATTATTATTGCTATAGTTATTATGGTTATTATAGGTTGGCCAGTGATGGTCAATACTGTCTTCAGCACAAGAAAGGCAGACACAGGCAGACAGACAGACACTGACAGACAGGCAGACACAGACAGGCAGACACAGACAGACAGACAGACAGACAGACAGACAGACAGACAGAGACACAGACAGACAAACGCAGACAGACAGGCAGGCAGATGCAGACAGACACAGACAGACAGGCAGACACAGGCAGATACGCAGGCAGACAGGCAGACACAGACAGACAGACAGACAGACAGACAGAGACACAGACAGACAAACGCAGACAGACAGGCAGGCAGATGCAGACAGACACAGACAGACAGGCAGACACAGGCAGATACGCAGGCAGACAGGCAGACACGGACAGACATGGACATACAGACACGCAGGCAGTGTGCAGAGGCAGTGTGTCGGGGGGGGGGGGGGGGGCAGCCGTGTCGGTGCAGCTGTGTCTGCCCTCGGTCTGGGCGCCATGGCGATGCTGCACAATGGCCAGGGGCGGGACCCCTCCCGTAGCCGCGGCAACCAGCTGCAGCGGGGGAAGTATTGCGTGTCTCTGCTGGGGGGGCATGCTTTCCTCGCCACACACGGTTCCCTATGAGAGAGTGGGGTGGGGTGTTCAAGGTCAAAGGTCACAGATTCCCGCAGAGGCGATTGCTGAGAGTCTATAATAAGTAAGAATAATAATAAATAATAAATAATAATCATCATAATAGTGCACCTCTCTCTCCTATTTCTGTCACCCCACACACCCTCTGCCCATCCATCTGTCCATCGCTCTATCCCTCTCCGTCCTGTTATCTATCCCTGTCAATCCATCTTTCTATTCCTCTCCATCCCTCTGTCCATTCCTCAATGTCCATTTATTCAACCCTCTCCCTCCCTCTGTCCATCCCTCTCTCCGTCCCATCCCTCTCCGTCCCTCTGTCTGTCCCTGAAACCCCAAACCAGTCTATCCATCCAGCCGTCTCCCTCTCTCCCCCCCGCCTCTGTTTGTGTGGGGAGGGAGAGAGGGAGAGAGAGAAGGAGAGAAGGAGAGAAGGACAGAGGGCTGAGTTGGGAATCCCAATATGGTCCATCGCCCAGCCGTTTCAAAGGCGGCTCGGGAACACAGATTATTTATAGGAGTGGAGAGAGAAAGAAGGATGGAGGGAGAGGGGGAGAGGGAGAGAAGGAGCGAGGGAGAGAGGGAGAGGGGCAGGGGGAGGTGGAGAAGGTGGGGGGCAGTTTCCAGGGGAGACGCGGTTGAATGTGTGACATCAGGCGGGCGGCTGTATAAGACCGGCTGCGCGGCCCCGAGCGCCAGACTGACCAGTCCTGACTCTACAGGACAGAGAGAGCGTCGGCACCGCGCCCGAGACTGACGACCTGAAACCTGCAGATCGTTCCTCTTCTGGACTGATTTATTTGATATTTTCTCGTATTAATTTATGACAAGGATGAGTATTCCATCTTCCTCCCCTTCCTCCTCCTCCTCCTCTCTGCCGCTGCTCATTCTGCTCCTCCTGACTATGGCTCTCCTGGCCGAGACGAGACCGTCCCCTCCACACGTGGACTCCCAGGTGAGTGGCAGCACCCCTCCTGCTCGCTCTCTCTCTTTCACCTTCTCTGTCCGTCTGTCTCTCACGCTTTCTCTCTGGCACCATGTCTCTCGCCCTGTCTGTCTCCATCTCTGTCACTCCGGCTCAGTATCTCTTTCCCTCCGTCTCTGTGTGTCTCGCACTCTCTGTGCCTGTATGTCACTTTCTCCCTCTCCCTCTCCCTCTCTGTCTCTGCATATCTTGATCTACTTCTCTGTCTCTGTCTCTGTCTCTGTCTCTGTCTCTGTGTCTCTGTGTCTCTGGCTCTGTGTCTCTGCATGTCTCTGTGTCTCTGTGTCTCTGGCTCTTTGTCTCTGCATGTGGTGGTCCAGATAATGGGGATGCCCCACTTGTGTGTCTGTGTGTCACTCAGTCCGTGTATCTCTGTGTCACCGTGTGTGACTCAATTTGTATGTCTGTGTCACTCAGTCCGTGTCTTTGTGTCACTCAGTCTGTGTCACTCAGTCCGTGTGTCTCTGTGTCACTCGGTTTGTGTCACTCAGTCCGTGTGTCTCTCTCTCCTGCAGGTTTTCTCTGACCTGTTCGGCCCGCGAATCGGCGCCCTGGTCCTGGAGTCAGAGGTCACTGAGGGGTCGGCCCTGCCCCCTCCACAGACTCCACCCCCCCCCCAGCCGGAGCGGAGAGGCGGGACGGGGCCGGTGGTGCTGCCAGGCGGTGGCAGGGTGTGGTCCCGCCTGTTCCAGGACTTCCTGAGCCACCAGCGGGCGTTCCGTGGCAGAACCAGGAAGAGCGGGCGCGGCTGCTTCGGCATGAAGATGGACCGCATCGGAGCGCTGAGCGGACTGGGCTGCTGACACACTGACACACTCCCACACACTGACACGCCCACACAGGGACAGTGACACACTCCCACACTGACACTTCCACACACTGACACTCCCACACACTGACATGCCCACACAGGGACAGTGACACACTCCCACACTGACACTTCCACACACTGACACACTCCCACACTCTAGCACTCCAACACTGACCCTGACACACTTCCACACAGTGACATTTGACACACTCCAACTCGCACATACTGACACATCCACACACTGACACTGACACTGAATGCACACCCCCAACACCCCCATCACATGGGAGACTGTAGTGACAGTGCCCTGTCTGGGGGTCCAGCCCTGGTCCTGGTGGGTCTGTGCTCCGGTGTGTCTGAAACTGGTTCTCCAGCCCTAACAACACAGCGTTTCCCAGGACTGGAGACCCCCGCTCCCCCCTACCACGATGACCAGTCTATTGCGATTGGATGTAGTTGTGTAGTTGTGTAGATAGGCTCTGACTCCCGGTTCTGTTGAGAATCGGGTCTGATATAGCTAGCTCTGTGAAGACGGGCCATATGGGGCTCCAGTGTGTGTGTGTGTGTGAGTGTGTATGTGAGTGTGTATGTGTACGTGTGTGTGTCTGTCTGCCTCTGACAACCGTGTAACGCGCTTCTGTAAATCTGTCTGTATTTATTTATGATGTTATTTTTTTATTTATTTACATAAATATACCTATATGAATTATAAGAAAGTGCGAGTGTTTCATTTCCTGCTCTGCTGAAGTATGGAGACAGCGTGGTTTTAACTTGTGGATGCAACACTGACTGGAGTAACACACACACACACACACACAGTGCAGTAACACTGACACTATTGTAACTATAAGAAACACAGCAGTGTGTGACGTAGCCCGCGGCTCTGAGGACCTGCCAGTTCCGGACCGGCCCAGCTGCACACAGAGGGTGTCAATAAATCCAGTTTGACATTTGTTCTATCCTGATTGTTGCATGTTTGTAAGATCATGTCCAGTAGTTCACAATGCTTAGAGCTGCCGAACATCTTCAAAAAAACAAACACAAAAAACGGACAAGTCGGTAAAATCCCAGCCGGGTGCAGCAGCAGGCAGGGGCTCAGTGCTGGTGAATCTGTATTTTCTGTGCAATCGCAGCTGGAGTGCCAGGGAACAGTGACCCACTTCAACATGCACAGCTTGGCACTGCATGGTCCTGTCCCAGAGCACAGTGGTACATCCTTTACTGAATTACCCTTCTTTTAAACTTACTTTGATGTCTTTATGTCTTAGAAAAGCAAGAAAGAAGATTGAGAGTGGAAATACTTTCTGTATCGCAGATTTGGTTACCATGCAGTCAGCCCTGCTCAAACTACCTGCAAGAGCCAAAACTAGTATATAATGAGTGGGTAAAACTCGCAGATGGAGCAGGGTATTTCAATGGCAATATGAACACATATTTGTGTGTGATATTGTAATTAAATGTATGGTTTGTATTATTATTATTATTATTATTATTATTATTATTATTAGCAACTGTACGCTATGCAAAATGGAGATACCGAATATTTTGCTTTTGCCATGTTAAAAAAAAGACGTGAACAAAGACTAATCAAGGCTAACTTACCAGTATACAAAATAATAACTATTAATGTATTACAGTGCATCAAAACACAGTAACATCAAAACTCTAGAAATCTGTGAAAGAGAACAACCCCATGTAAGACACACGACTATGATTTGGGGAAAATAAAATGGCAGGGAAGAAATACGAGACTGAATGGAAAATGTGTATTTATTTCATATTTAATTAATGGCTTTTGCCAGTTTAGCAGCTGTCTGTGCGGTCATGTGACTCCTTCTTGCGCTCTGATTGGATGCTGGTCCAGGGTGTTGGTACTCAGATCGGATGAAATCGCAAGAGATCGGGTTTCCGAGCGGATTTCACAGGGACATTTCGATGAAATCGTGGGCTGCATTGGGATTGCATGGTAATGTCATTGTATCGTGGCCTTTAGATGTGTCCATTAGATTAGATTAGATTAGATTACATTAGTGCTCACTGTCTTATTACAGTCGAACTTGAAAAAATGGCACCAAAACAGGACTCTCACAAAGTTGTGTCACAGTGGAGATCCACAGTTCAATACAAACACATCTTTACTGGATGAGGATTAAACACATTGTCACAAAAATAATGCACATGCAGCAGAGCGTCATTAACAGCTGGACAGTCACATACCTTCAAAATCAAAGTGTTGTGCTTAATGTTATAAACACATGCAAGAAGAGCGAACAATGTAAACATCCATGAGTGCAAAAGTGAAAACCAACACAAATAAAGTATAGAGGTATTTCGACCAAAAGAGAAAGAGGTCACCCAGTTTGATATCCTTAACCAAGGCTGCCCTCCCTTCATCCAGCCGCCATCTTACCTGTATACCCCTCCCCTTAACCTCTGACCTCTGACCGCAGAGATGGATACAGTTACACAACAACACAAAGACTTAAAAAGAAAACCAACTACGCTCTTAAAAATTGCACATCCATAATCAAAACCGCCCATAACACGTCTCCGAGATGGGCTAAAACACCGCAGCTACTCGATGACAGGACTGTCGACCCACTGGCACTGAGGGTGGACGCATGGCTATGTTGCAGTTTCATTTATTAATTTATTTTAATTTTAATCTTAATTGTAATTATTGAAAATAAATGAATGGACACATCCAATTTGGGGTGCCCCTCCAAACCCCACCCATGAGTGCCACACACGAGGGTCGATATGCCCCCTGACGAAGTCATTCGGATGAACACCCAAGCCCCGGTGCGGGTCAGGGGCAGGGGCCCAGGTGCAGCTGCAGCGCCCCCTGGCTGTGCAATTGCAGCAGCTTCAGGAACTCCTCGGCCATCATGTGGGCGCCCGGCTTGGGCCCGACGTCGTCGAAGTAGTGGTGCGAGAGCGGCCGGCGGCTGAGGTCGAAGGGGAACGGCCAGAACCCGTACAGGTGGACATGGTCGCACAGCTCCAGCGCCACACTCGCCAGCATCATGCCGGTGGAGAGACGGACCGGGTGCAGGCCCTGCCGCTGCCAGTAGAGAGCCAGCTGGCGCAGGTACTGCGGGCTGAAGAACAGCGCCCTCTGCTGCGGCCGCAGCTCAAGCAGGCTGTAGAAGGCCCGGACGCAGGGCTCGGTGCAGTGCGGGAACACGAAGGCCGGCAGCAGGAGCGGAGCCAGGCCAAACGACGACACCGTGTCCACGAACGGCCGCCGCTCATAGCTCAGCCTCCTGTACCTGGACAGGACAGGACAGGACAGCCAGGGTCAGTTGCCAGATTGACCGACTGACTGAAACACTGACTGGCTGGCACACAAATTGACTGACTGACACACTGACTTACTGACACACTGATACACTGACTGACAGACACAGTGACTGACTGACACACTGACACACTCACTGGTGCACTAATACACTGACTGGCTGGCACATACACTGACTGGCTGGCACACACACTGACTGGCTGGCACACACAGTGCCAGCACACCTACACGTTGTTGATCTGGGAGGGGTTGGCTGACACCAGGCTGGTCTTCAGACCCACATCTGCGGCGCTCTGGGCCAGAGGGGGCAGGTTGATCCTGAGACAGAAACACTGGGTCAGTGTAGTGTACAGTGTGTGTGTGTGTATGTGTGTGTGTGTGTGTGTGTGTCTTTGTGTGTGGGTCAGGGAACAGTGTGTGTGTGTGTGTGTGTGTGTGTGTGTGTGTGTGTGGGTCAGTGGGTCAGTACCTGATGATGTAATCGGCTCGGTCTATCTCAGCCCCACAGTTGCTGTTCTTCAGAATCCCCCCGTTGCCGACTACAGCGCAGCGGCTCAGCCCGGCCCTGAAGAGGGAGCTCTGAGCAGCAGGAAGAGGAAGAGGAAGAGGAGGAGTAGGAGGAAGAGTAACGTTAACAGTAGTAGTAAGAGTAAGAGTAGCAGCAGCAGTAGGAGTAACAGTAGGAGGCGCAGTGAGTGTAACAGTGTAGCGACATGTGCTCTGGGGTGCCATTAAATACGTTGAACGCTGACCAGTAACCTGCCTACTCGAATGTGAAAATACAATAACTAGCTCCCCGAGACACGTCTGCAATGAACAGCATGATCAATGACCCTGAGGCCTGTGTGCCCAGTTAACGCAGCGATATGTGCACTAATTGGAGATCATTTTTATTTGCGGTCAGCAACACTCAGCGCAACAATGCATTCAAATCTAATCAGGCAGCAGGAGTTCTTTAGTGCATCAATTCAGCACAGATAAAACACACAACACGCAGACAGCACGGCACATCCCCTCGTCTCTGTTTATGGTCTGTGACAGGATTACAGTTTCCCTATTTCATCTGAGGCCACACCAGCAGGTTCATACCCATCAATAACTCGGGCGGAAGCTAATATTCAGTGCCAGCTTAACCTGGAACCTAGTACTCAGGTATGGGTTCATATTAGTACTTACTGTACCATGATAACACAGCAATGTGGCAATGACACAAACATAAAGCGCACACAAACACCCATTGAATTCTACACAGCTGGACATGGCAAGAACAGGACACAATAGCATGTTATAACCTGTATCATGAGTATAGTTCAGAACGATCCCAGATAATGTCACCACTAAAGCAGGCAACAGCCTGAAGGGGCAAAACAGAAAAAGGAGTTGTGAGAGGTCAAACCGGTTTGCCGTCTTCATTTCACAAGTCTCAGACTGTGGATCTCCCCGTCCTCATCAGTGGATATACAGTCCAAACACAGTCCGAATACAAACATCCACACGGGGCTGGATGGTTCAGAGTCCCGGTTCTCAGCGGTATGGCATGTAGAGTGCTCTCACATGTGTATCACTACATGCCAACACAGAGAAGATTAAACAAAACCATACACAACACCCCCACCATGGTGGGAACTCAACAACACAGAAATGCTCTCCCACCGCTAATTAGAACATAAGAACATTAGAAAGTATCCAATAGAGAGGAGGCCATTCTCCCCATCGTGCTTGTTTGGTGTCCATTAATAACTAAGTGATCATGGATCCTATCCAGTCTGTTTTTGAATGTTCCCAAATTGTCTCTTCAGCCACATCGGTGGGGAGTTTGTTCAGATTGTGACGCCTCTCTGTGTGAAGAAGTGTCTCCTGTTTTCTGTCTTGAATGCCTTGAAGCCCAATTTCCATTTGTGTCCCCGGGTGCGTGTGTCCCTGCCGATCTGGAAAAGCTCCTCTGGTTTGATGTGGTCGATGCCTTTCATGTTTTTGAAGACTTGGATCAAGTCCCCACGTAGTCTCCTCTGTTCCAGGGTGAAAAGGTTCAGTTCCTCAGTCTCTCAGTAGGACTTTCCCTTCAGACCTTGAATAAGTCTGGTTGCTCTCCTCTGAACTGCCTCTAGAGCAGCGATATTCTTCTTGAAGTGTGGAGCCCAGAACTGTACACAGTATCCAGATGAGCTCTAACTAGTGCATTGTACAGTCTGAACATCACTGCCCTTGTTCTCAATTCTACACTTTTGACAATATACCCTAGCATTGTGTTTGCCTTTCTTATTGCTTCCCCACATTGTTTGGATGGAGAAAGTGAGGAGTCCACATAGACTCCTAGGTCTTTCTCATGCGTTACTTCATCTAGTTCTGTTCCTCCCATAGTGTCATTATAGTGGACATTTTTATTACCTGCATGTATTACCTTGCACTTGTCCACATTGAATTTCATCTGCCAGGTGTCGCCCACAACTGAATATTATCTAAGTCCCTCTGAAAAGTCTGTGCTGCCGAGATTGTATCTGCTGAGCCACCGATTTTAGTATCATCTGCAAATTTGACAAGTAGCAGCAGCAGTAACAGTAAGATTTAGAGTAAGAGTAAGAGTAGCAGTAACTCTGACCTGGGGCAGCATCTCAAAGAGCTCCTGGTCCACCTGGCGCCAGATGGTTCTGTTCACCTCGTAGTGGAGCCGCTGGCCCAGCCGTGTGTTCTTCTGGGTCAGACTCAGGTTCTGTTGGGCATCACAACAGGAGCGCAGCACCGACCTGCAGCCCCCACACCCTGTCAGTCACTGAGGGACACTGGACTGGACTGGACTGGTCTGGACTGGACTAAATTGGACTGGACTGGACTGGCCTCTAACACTGTCCCTGACAGCAGCACTCAGAGCTACACTGCGGTCTGCTGCTTTGTTCTGTTAAATTTTCATACATTTTACTAAATGTTATTGCATTGCAGTGTGTGGTATTTGTGCACGTGCAGTGTCTTGCAGTCGTACTGTGTCGTGCAGTCGTGCTGTGTTGTGCAGTGTCGTGCTGTGTCCTGCAGTGTCTTGCTGTGTCGTGCAGTTGTGCTGTTTCGTGCAGTCGTGCTGTGTCGTGCTGTGTCATGCAGAGTCATACTGTGTCGTGCTGTGCCGTGCAGTCGTGCTGTGTTATGCTGTCGTGCTGTGTCATGCAGAGTCGTACTGTGTCGTGCGCTGAGGGTCTCTTACCTGAGTCTCTCCTGCAGGGTAGGGTTGGCCGTCCAAGGGCAGCTCATCAACTTCGTCACATCTGAACTGAACACAGTGGAGTTCCCCCTGACACACACACACACACACATAGCAATACAGAGACACAGTGACACACACACTTACAGATACTTGTAATATCCTGGGATACAGTTATGGAAATTATGCAAATATTTAGTTTTGTGTTGTGCCTGCTCTACACAAACAGCACGAGCAACTCACCTAAACACACGACACACCAAAATACATTAAAACTCATGCAAAACACTGAAACACAAAGCACACCAAAATCTAAAAACGACACACCAAGAACACAAACGCCACCAAAACACACACTCCTGTCAGCCCCCCAGACCCACACACACACACACACAGACAGACAGACACAGACACACAGGAGAAGGAGGTCTCCACCCTGCTGATGTTACAGGACTCAGGATCCCCCGGGCGATTTGTGTTCTGAGTTATGTTTTATTTTAATGTTTTTCCTCCCCCAACACTCGTGTGTGTGCCACTGTGTGTCTGTGTGTGTGAGTGTGTGTGAATGTGTGTGTCACAGTGTGTGTGTGGGTGTGTCACTGTGTGTGTCAGTGTGAGTGTGTCACTTTGTGTGAGTGTGTCACTGTGTGTCAGTGTGAGTGTGAGGATGTCACTGTGTGTCAGACTGTGTGTGAGTGTGAGGGTGTCACTCACTCGTTCAGTGCACTCTTCCTCTGGATCTTGTCACGGATCTGGGTGCACCTCAGCACCGCTTCAGTGGAGCCGGCCACCTGCCTGCCCCTGTAACAAAGAGCCCCCCCGTCAATCACACACGGGGCACCAGAATCCCCGGACTGCCCTGGGCCGAGGAGCTGCCCCACACCTGTAGAGCGGGGAGAGTGGGCAGCAGGGGGTCGGGTTTCATAAGGCAGGCCGGAGCCCGAGGCACTGACAGACACCTGTATCAGTGACTGTCAACCACTCTCCTGTGGCCAACTCCGACTGGCTGAACTCCGACTGGGAGAGCCCTGCTCTCTGTCCACTCCCTTGCCCTGCGCAGCCCTCAGTCCCGGTCCGGCCCTGCTCTGTCCCCCCCTCGCCCTGCGCAGCCGTCAGTCGATCCCTGCGCAGCTGTCTCAGTCCAGCCAGCAGTCGAGGATTGAAGCCTCACCTGTTGTAGGAGCCGAGGGACAGGTGAGGAGAAACCAGGTACAGCACGACTCCCAGGGCCAGCAGGAGGGACAGACAGACTCTCGGCCACGTCTTCATGTGTACATCCGGAGACACACACACACACTTGCACAGATAAACACACACACACACAGACACACACACACACACACACTCTCAGACACACACAGACACAGATAAACACACACACACAGACACACACACACTGACACACAGACACACACACACACTGACACACACAGACACAGATAAACACACACACACACTGACACACAGACACACACACAGAGACACAGAAACACGCACACGGAGACAGACACACAGATCCAGACACACACAGGAGTTCCTCTCGCAGGGCGCAGCCTTGTGCTCGGGTCGATAGCCTGCGCTCAGGTGATGTTCATGGCTGTGGGAGGAGCCCAGAGGGGGTCGTGTACACAACGAAAACAATGGCATGAATGTGTCAGTTGCCCCACCCGCCCCGATGCCTGAAGGTGCTGCGCGCTCGAAGTCAGAAGCTCAGATCCTGCTCACTGCGCGTGTGTCTGACAGACAGGTCACACAGGTTTGTCAACTAGATAGTTAGGCTGTTATTTAGAAAACAACAGAATTCAGGGATCCCACGATCATTTTCTGATTTTCCATGACTAAATGATTTATCCGTTTACACCAACAATGCTGGGAGGTTGGAAATGCACACAGGAAATAATGAGGATATTGATAAACACAATAGGAAAGAACCACAATCAGCTTTTGTCATGGCGGCCTCCCACAGCCGTCCCCTCCCCCCACTTTAATAAAACACACTACCATCAGCCAATAAAGAGCACACAGATGTACACGCAAAATTACACCTGTTACTCTCTGATCAATGTACATGTGGTATAAACGTTAATACAAAACTTTAACAGTCTGTATTTTAATGATTTGAACAGTCATTCTGAATTGCCTTGAATATAAACTACTATAAAGGAGCTAAATTAATTGATTCAAACATTACGATACACACGTCAATTCAGCAGGGCCTACAGTAATCATGTCCCACACGCTGCTGAAGTGTTTTAGACTGCTTGAAAGCTTTTGATCATTATTTTTGTTTCATAAAAATTATGATTTTCACCAATAAATTACGAGATTTTTGTGTTTGAGGAGTTAAAAATGGGTATAAATCCACTCAATATTATTTTCAGTTTCTTGTCGGTCATTGTTTTATGAAGCATCACTTCACAAGCGTGTTTGACATTACGACACTATCCTGGCAGCACTAAGCAGCAGGTAGAAACAAGCGGCACAAGAAACTCAGCAAAGTGAGCTTCGGGATAAACAGTGTGATGTAAAACGTAATTTGTTGAATAAAACTATGTATTGTTATTATTTACTTCATTTTCAATAGATGCACATCCATATCCTGATCTTGTGCAGATCAAAGCGTTTTTGCTAAAAACCTGTGAAGCTCGGGATACATGAACACTGTGCGCACTGGAGCTGTGCTTAGTGTGCGGGTGTTTCTTTTCACTTTATATGCATGTTTTCTAAGTAAGGTGGATGTGCGTGTGATTAACTTATTAACTTTATTTCAGATAAAATAGTCACGATGGTGTACACGGATTTACGTCACTGTGCTCACAATCTACACACACACTGGATTTACTGTCTGAATGGTCAGACTGTTCAGAATGACTTAACGTGTAGCACAAGAACGCAACCCATGATCTTGAGAGTCTGTGCAGAGTGAGGAGAGTCTGTGTTGTGATCGCACCGAGCTGCTGTGTGTTGCTATATGGGTATAGGAGTTGTGCTCAGTGTATATATGCACTTCACACAGACTCTCCCAAGACTTGGAAATCCCTGTGTACATATCAGCACAGACCACTGTGTGCCATGTGTTCATAATACCCACATATATTACAGAGTACGTAATAAAACAAATGTAAACAGGATTTAATACAATTTCATGCTGCACCATGAAACTGTCACTGTGCATCAGAGTGAACATTATATTCCATTGCATGTTGTAAATGGGCTTCACTGTGTTTGTGTGATTTCACATCACTTCCAATGTTTTGGTCATTTTCCATGACTTTCCATGAGCATTTCCTATTCCACGACCGTGAGAAGCGTCTGAGCTCAGGAGAGGAACAGCACAATGTTGTGGACAGTAAGTGCAGGCTGACTGGGCCTGGGCACAAGCATGTGAAACCCGTGTCTGTTTGTGACTGGCTTGTCACGCAGATGTCGGGTCACGCTGTGTGTGTGTCTGTGGCTCTTTAAAGAAGCGTGGACACCAGAGAATAGTCACACGGGGGCCTTTATTTCACTGCAAAATCAACACTGACAGACACGTCCTGTGAAAAGAGCCGCCGAGCAAACAGACACGAAACAACTGCACCTGGAACGCGGGGGCCACACAGAGACACAGAGAGGGGGTCACAAGGTCCACTTCAGACACCTGGAATGAGAGAGGGAGAAACCACGTCAGTGGGAGGGGGATGCAAGTGACTGGACACTGTGCTACACTGTGTTATGCATTAGTTTGCTTTTCTACAGTGTGTCAGCGGTGCGTCTCTCACCGCGTCTCGTGGTGCGTCCCCAGGCAGCGCACGCAGCAGTACCGCGCCCCACACGACACACACGTGTAGCTGGAGGGGAAACCGCACACGGCACAGAAGTGTCTCTGAGGGAGCTTGGAGGGGGGGGCGCAGGCCGTCACGTAGTTGGGCCCGTCACTCACACTCAGGTTCTGAGAGAGAGAGAGAGAGAGAGAGAGAGAGAGAGTGTCAACAGTCTGTCAGTGTGCCCCTGTGTCAGCGTGTCAGTAGTGCGTCAGCACTGTGTCAGTGCCCCTGTGTCAGCGTGTCAGTAGTGCGTCAGCAGTGTGTCAGTGTGCCCGTGTCAGCGTGTCAGTAGTGCGTCAGCAGTGTGCCAGCGTGTCAGTAGTGTGTCGCAATGTCAGTCCCCCACCTGCTCCTCCAGCAGGGCCTGGAAGTTCTTGCGGAAGCGCAGTTTGAAGTGGTCGCCCCTCGTCTTCTTCCTCTTCTTCCCTGCAGGGAGGGGGGGTGAGCAGAGCAGATACGACACACTCGCCCCCCCACAGGACTGTCCCTCCCCAGAGCTGCTACACCCCACTCCATTACCCCCCACTCCCCAGAGCTGCTACTCCCCACTCTGTCACCCCAGTCCCCCCTCACCGGACTCGTTGCTGTCGTCGAACTGGGGCAGGCGCTTGGCCAGCTGGGGCAGGCTGGCGTGCGGGTCGTCCTGGAAGTTGTCCTTCTCCAGCGCCTCCAGCTGGCGGTTCAGGCGGCGCTGCCGGGTGGCCCGGTCCAGGATCCGGCGCTGGCTGGCCTCCTGGGAGCGCGCTGCGGGGGTAGATCACACACTCTCACCGTCTCTGCACAGCTGCAGCCTCGCTGTGCTGGTGCTGTTGCAAGAGCTCTTTGGGATGCTTGTGTGTGAAAGGCGCTATATCCAGTAAGCATGATGATCATTGTTGTTATTACAAACAGAAGAAACCCTGCAGTGTCCGGGTCTGCCTTAGTCAGCTGCCGTGATTAATACTCAAGTTACTCCATAACTATAATGAAACACCCGCAGTTCAACAGATTTAATTTAACCGAGTTAAAGTCTGTTAAACAGCACTAATGTGTCGTGTGTTACTGGTGTGTCAGTGCCGCTGTGTGGTGTGTTACTGGTGTGTCAGTGCCGCTGTGTGGTGTGTTACTGGTGTGCCAGTGCCGCTGTGTGGTGTGTTACTGGTGTGTCAGTGCCGCTGTGTGGTGTGTTACTGGTGTGTCAGTGCCGCTGTGTGGTGTGTTACTGGTGTGCCAGTGCCGCTGTGTGGTGTGTTACTGGTGTGTCAGTGCCGCTGTGTGGTGTGTTACTGGTGTGTCAGTGCCGCTGTGTGGTGTGTTACTGGTGTGCCAGTGCCGCTGTGTGGTGTGTTACTGGTGTGTCAGTGCCGCTGTGTGGTGTGTTACTGGTGTGTCAGTGCCGCTGTGTGGTGTGTTACTGGTGTGCCAGTGCCGCTGTGTGGTGTGTTACTGGTGTGCCAGTGCCGCTGTGTGGTGTGTTACTGGTGTGTCAGTGCCGCTGTGTGGTGTGTTACTGGTGTGCCAGTGCCGCTGTGTGGTGTGTTACTGGTGTGTCAGTGCCGCTGTGTGGTGTGTTACTGGTGTGTCAGTGCCGCTGTGTGGTGTGTTACTGGTGTGTCAGTGCCGCTGTGTGGTGTGTTACTGGTGTGCCAGTGCCGCTGTGTGGTGTGTTACTGGTGTGTCAGTGCCGCTGTGTGGTGTGTTACTGGTGTGTCAGTGCCGCTGTGTGGTGTGTTACTGGTGTGTCAGTGCCGCTGTGTGGTGTGTTACTGGTGTGTCAGTGCCGCTGTGTGGTGTGTTACTGGTGTGTCAGTGCCGCTGTGTGGTGTGTTACTGGTGTGTCAGTGCCGCTGTGTGGTGTGTTACTGGTGTGCCAGTGCCGCTGTGTGGTGTGTTACTGGTGTGTCAGTGCCGCTGTGTGGTGTGTTACTGGTGTGTCAGTGCCGCTGTGTGGTGTGTTACTGGTGTGCCAGTGCCGCTGTGTGGTGTGTTACTGGTGTGTCAGTGCCGCTGTGTGGTGTGTTACTGGTGTGTCAGTGCCGCTGTGTGGTGTGTTACTGGTGTGCCAGTGCCGCTGTGTGGTGTGTTACTGGTGTGTCAGTGCCGCTGTGTGGTGTGTTACTGGTGTGTCAGTGCCGCTGTGTGGTGTGTTACTGGTGTGCCAGTGCCGCTGTGTGGTGTGTTACTGGTGTGCCAGTGCCGCTGTGTGGTGTGTTACTGGTGTGTCAGTGCCGCTGTGTGGTGTGTTACTGGTGTGTCAGTGCCGCTGTGTGGTGTGTTACTGGTGTGTCAGTGCCGCTGTGTGGTGTGTTACTGGTGTGCCAGTGCCGCTGTGTGGTGTGTTACTGGTGTGTCAGTGCCGCTGTGTGGTGTGTTACTGGTGTGTCAGTGCCGCTGTGTGGTGTGTTACTGGTGTGTCAGTGCCGCTGTGTGGTGTGTTACTGGTGTGTCAGTGCCGCTGTGTGGTGTGTTACTGGTGTGTCAGTGCCGCTGTGTGGTGTGTTACTGGTGTGTCAGTGCCGCTGTGTGGTGTGTTACTGGTGTGTCAGTGCCGCTGTGTGGTGTGTTACTGGTGTGTCAGTGCCGCTGTGTGGTGTGTTACTGGTGTGCCAGTGCCGCTGTGTGGTGTGTTACTGGTGTGCCAGTGCCGCTGTGTGGTGTGTTACTGGTGTGTCAGTGCCGCTGTGTGGTGTGTTACTGGTGTGTCAGTGCCGCTGTGTGGTGTGTTACTGGTGTGTCAGTGCCGCTGTGTGGTGTGTTACTGGTGTGTCAGTGCCGCTGTGTGGTGTGTTACTGGTGTGTCAGTGCCGCTGTGTGGTGTGTTACTGGTGTGTCAGTGCCGCTGTGTGGTGTGTTACTGGTGTGTCAGTGCCGCTGTGTGGTGTGTTACTGGTGTGTCAGTGCCGCTGTGTGGTGTGTTACTGGTGTGTCAGTGCCGCTGTGTGGTGTGTTACTGGTGTGTCAGTGCCGCTGTGTGGTGTGTTACTGGTGTGTCAGTGCCGCTGTGTGGTGTGTTACTGGTGTGTCAGTGCCGCTGTGTGGTGTGTTACTGGTGTGTCAGTGCCGCTGTGTGGTGTGTTACTGGTGTGTACACTCAGAGCCGCAGACCGGCGCACTGTAACGCACACTATCAACACACTCGGCGGCTTCACTCCGCCCGACTGGACACACTGCGGCCCGGTCAGTGGCTCGGCCTCCCGCGCATGCGTATCTAACCCGGCGCACCGAGTCCAGCGGCACACGACCCGACCGGACCCGACCGGACCCGACCGGACCCGACGGCACGACTCACCCGACGTCTTCTTCTCCCCCATCTTGGAAAACATTCGGACTACGGGTCGGCGCTGCGGACAAACCAAGTAGAGCAGGACGGCGTTCAGGCCGCGGTGCTCAGGGTGGGAGTGGGCGCTGGTCTCGCTGTGGTGTCCGCTGCACAGGCCGACCCACTGGCGGACTGACCCACTGGCGGACTGACCCACTGGCGGACTGACCCACTGGCGGACTGACCCACTGGCGGCTGCGGGGAGCGCGTTTCAGCCGCGATCACGACACGTTTCTGCCGGATAGACTGCAGACGGGAGGCCGCGTGTGACGTCACGGCCTGCGCAGACGCAGTGCAGTGCGCAGCAGAGCACAGGCGGCGCTGCACAGAAGACAGTGCGATCAGAGTCCCTTCAAACTGCACAGTGATCAGAAAAAGCGCCATTGCATCAGTTCAGATCAGATCCAGTAGCTTCACGACCCTTTAATACATTTACATTAGTAAAATGTTTTATTGCTGCTCATTGTTGGGACACTTAAGGGTTAAACACTCACATACTGATCAAATTCATTATTATTATTATTATTATTATTATTATTATTATTTCTTGGCAGACGCCCTTATCCAAGTGCAAACAAAGTGCAAAAATACAGAGAAGTACAAGGCATCAATTACAAATTCAATTTGGCTAAAACAGCAATTCAAAATACATTTTACAGATTCCAATTTACAATGTACAGTAAAGTACAGTAAGTGAGGTCCTACATCCTGGACAGTGAAAGCTAAGTGCTGTAAGGATGTCGGGTCACAGACGAGGGCTGCGGGAAAGGGAGCAAGAGGAGAACAATCAACGCGAGGAGCATAATAAGCTGAAGTGCATCTAGCAGGGATAGAGGACTAATATTACAAGTGCTGTGGGAAGAGATGCGTCTTGATAAGCGCCGGAATGAGGTCAAGGACTCGCTGTTTTGACTTCGGTGGGCAGGTCTTTCCACCACTTAGGGGCCAGGGATGAGATGACTGACACACTGTCTGACTGACTGACACTCTGAGTGACACACTGACTGGCTGACTGACTGACACACTCACACACTGACAAACTGACACTGTCTGACTGACTGAAACTCTGACTGTCTGACACTCATTACAACTCTTTTTGTACAATTTATATTTGCACTGGTTTTGAATCTACATTAAATATGTGATTTGAAAGAAATACACAAGTAAAACAGGTTGAATGTATTATTATGGATTTCCTTGTCCGGTGTGCAACTTACAAATGCACAATTGCACATAATACGTGGAAATTAGGTTAACCACTAAAACATGCATATTATTTTACTGTTGAACTGTCAATCTTTCAAATACTATATGTCTGTTGTACTTATCTAGCATGCAATGCGTGAGCCCCTCATGCCATGACGCAGGAAGGCTCACCCTGGCCGGCTGCCGCTGCCCACGCAGGTCTGTCTCTGAAACTCGTCTTTTCTCACAGCGCTCGGCTATTGTTGCGCAGCCGCGGCTGCTCCTGCGCAGTTCCTCTTGACCCGTCTGTTCCGGCTGCGTCCACGCAGACGCAGAACTTGCACAGTTTCAGTCTGCGCAGACTCACAAAGTCTGCGTGTCGTGAGCGGCCGGCGTGTGCGGCCCTGGCGCAGGCGCACTGAGACCCCGCTGTGACCCCTCTCCAGCGCAGGGCTGCGGGTCTCATTGCCGCGTGTTGACTGGCAGCAGTGCGTCTGTGTGTTGGGTGGGCAGACCGTGGGCATCTGATATTAGATAGCAGGCAATACTGGGGTCCGGGGTCAAGGGTCAGCCCTGCTCGGGAACATTGGGGGCTCCGTGATGGGGGGCACCATGATGGGGTACAGAGGTATAAATGGGGTGCCCCGGTTCCTGCGAGGCAGTTAAGTGTAGAGTAGGTTCAGGTTACTGAGTGACTGATAGAGCACAATGGTATAGTATATCACACTTATAACACAATAAGAGCAACATGTATCACAATTCAGAGAGAGATCAGTTAAATTCATGTATGAATGGTACTTATAGGCTTACCTTATAGGGGGAGCTATAACATAACAAGTCGTATTCATATAGTACATGTAATTAAATAGCATTATAATAGCATTATTAATCAATGGCATGGCACATTATGATAATAGATTGATGTCGGCATGTAAATGTCATGTTTTAATACCTGTTATAATGTATGTTATTAAATATAGCAACAAATATAATATTTTTATAATTTATAATATAACAATGAATATAATGAATAAGATGTGAATAGATTGTTCATAGTTGTTAATAATCCCTGTGCTCAGACTCTGCTCTGCTCACTGGCTGCCCCACAGAGCTGTGCTCAGCTATAGCCTATGAAATGGATTGCAGTTTGGCTGGATTAGCTGACTTCTCACAATGAAGGAGGGGTTCTCACTTCTCTTTTCAGAAGTCTGTATTTCCCAGGCAATAAAGTGTAAAATCTTGTCTGCAAAATGAACCCCAAAACAACCTGCACCCAGCCGAGAGTCAACGCAGGCCCCAGTCACCCCTGGGGTCCGTTCTTCATAAGTGGTTTAACAAATCCAGGCTAAATTGATTTATCCCAGTTTAAGATAACACGCTAGCTGATATCCGGGATATTCAATTCTTCAAACCCTTATCTCAGATGTAATTAGCTCTTTAGCTTAAACCAGACTTAGCTCATCGAGGATAAATGCGCGTTCCCCTTTGGACACGAAAGGACGCTCAGTGGCGCATCGAAAATAAGATTTGGCGAAGCTAAAGTGCGCTTATTATGGAAGGGTCATGAGGAGGCAAATAACATTATTATAAGTTAAATGCTATGGTTTATTGTTTTTAATTGCATCGATGTTAATGAACCTACAATGTGGTGTTCAATATAATTATTTCTTCCAGACTGATGCAGATATTACTTAGAGCTCTGTGCTAATCAACACTACACCATATAGAAATATATTCATCATTTAGCGTCTATATTATTTCTAGGCTGTTGGAACATGTACCGTTTGATCTTGCTTACATCTGAATTACAGTTCCTTGAAGATGAGGAAGGTGGAGAAGGAAAGGGAATGGTTGGATCAGAAGCAGATGTGAGTGTGAACTGGGATATTTAGTTGTCATGTCTACACTTGAACATCAAGCTTTCAAGCATATAGTGTTAAATCTGATTATTTCTTTCTATTAACAGGCTGATTCCTGATGCCTTTCGTCCAATAAACTAATTTTTGAACGGAAAATATCCCCCTCACAGTGTTTTAACACTCTATTCCCACAGCAACACTTCTCGTCAAAAACTCAAAGGGGATTTAAATAAACTAAATGATGGAAATAAAGGGAGGGGGGTCCTGAATAAATGTTACAACTGCAACAACCAAAACTAGTGTATTATCTACACAGTACTTACAAAGAACAATACATTACAATTTTCCAAACAGTGCTACACGCTGTAGATTTGCTAATATTTTCTGCGTCGCCTACAGTATAAAGGAGGCGGCGGCTCTGTGTCAATGCATGAGTGGGCGGTGGCATTACTGATGTGCGGCCCTAATTTATTAACTAGATAAATCATCCCTTACCGACCGAACCTGTGACACTGAAATAAAGAATCATCTGTATAATTTAAATAATCTTTAATTTCTATTCATTCTTTCTTGCCGAAAGCTTGCCTTAAATCGCACCCCTACTGGATCTGCTAGAAACTGGATCCTGGATCCTGAAACTTAGCCGGCTGACCTACTTATCCATGTCACAGATGGTAAAATGGGTCTTATTTGTTAATTGATTAATTGGTTTATTACTGGTTAACTGACTCTTAATTGTTTATGCGCTGATTAATTTGCTTTGTTCTCCCAGCTGGAAAATGCTGATGGGCACGTGTTGGACAAGATGCAGCTGACTAAAATGAAGGGATTGATGGGGGATAAAAAGGAGGGAGTGCCGGCACAGCAGGGGAGAGAGCAGAGGGAACGCACTACAGCTGGGTGATGGCCTGATGTGGGGATAGAGTGAATACTGTTTTATTTGTTTAAGTATTTTATATTTTCAGTAAAAAAAAAAAAAACATTCAAAATTTTAATACTTATGATTAAAAAAAATGTAAATCAATTTCTAAAATCACTTAATGTGATTAACAAAATACATAAACTCAAATAAACATGTGCGTAAATCAATAAAACAATAAACTTGGGATAAAAAGCAAACTGCAAACCAACAAAAAAGGTCAAATACATTGAAATTAACTGAAAATGCATCAGACAAAACAAAAAACAAATAAAACGAAAAAAATAAAAAACAAACCAAAACAGTCCGATGCATTTAAAATTAAATCCAAACGGTCAATGTATTTGACAAAAAAATAGAACATAACAACCAAAAAAAACTAACAAACAAAACAAGTGCATTCTAAAATCAAATCATTCTTTAAAAACAGTTAAAATTCGATTTTTAAAATTCATTTTAAAAGGCAATCATTCATAAAAGGGTTCAAAGATCTTGGACTCGGGCTCCAGCAGGGGGAGATGGCCGTCCCCGGAGGTGGGTCCCATCATGGGATCCTGAGCTCCCCCAGATCTTGTATCTGCCAGTTCTTAAAGGCTTCCTCCTTGCCCCTCTGATGGACCTCCAGATTGACGTAGTCCCTAATAAGTACCATGCCCCTCCGCACGATGACAATTGGGTCCAGCTCCTGCTTGTTAAACAGACAGATGTTCCGTCCCTCCCACAGGGCCTGTTTCACTGCGCAGACAACACGCCACCAGCACCTCAGGGTGGGAGATGTCAATCCCCTGGCTGGACCATATAGGATTTGCTGGGCGGTCGCCCACACAGGAACGGCAAACCTGTGGAGGAACAGATAAAACAGGAGCCAGACCCTGCAGGCGGAGGGGCAATCCCTAAAGATGTGAGCCTCCGTCTCCTTCCCCAGGCAACCCTTGTAGGGGCAGATGTCATAAGGGGCTAGACCCCTTCTGTGCATGAACACTCGGGTGGGGAGACACCGACTCACAGCCATCCAGGAGACATCTTTCTGCGTATTCGTGAGGCAAACGTGCGTAGCGTTAGCCCAGATAATCCGGCAGGTTTCAGGAGGGAAATCTTCTATCCGGCTGGTCTCCTGGGTAGGTCTTATAATCCCAGGAGGCCAGCACGACTTTATGGAGGCCTACTTCGAGCGCAAAGGCTCGGAGTGCCCTGTAGAACGGCAGGGGATCCCACGAGTGCGGCCTGGTGTTATCCATGGCGCAGAGGCCGAAAGGTCTCAGGCTGCTGGCAAAATAAAAGCGGTTCATAAAACTCACTTTCTTGCCAGCAGCCTGGATGTTCTTGACCACGTAGGCCAGCCCCTGCGCCTTTATCAGCCGCACAACGTCCGGGACCCCCTTGCCTCCATCCAGGGTACCCTTCACCATCTGCACTCTTTTCAGCCTCTTCATTTTGCTCCCCCAGACAAACCGAAATATACTAGTATTAGATAGTATTACTAGATAGATAAATATCACTAGTTTTGCGACGACCTTGTCTGGGGGGAAGATCATTCCTACGTAGAGGAGTAACGGGAAGAGGATGGCCTTTACGACCAGCACCTTACCAGCCATCGTCAAGGTCCTTGTGCTCCAGCCGTGGATCTTTCTTTGGACTTTAGATAAAGCCTCCTCCCAGCTCCGGGTGCCCGTGTTGATCCCGTCGATCGTGATCCCCAGAACCTTGACGGACGGCTTCACAGGGAACACGGTCGGCGGGCCCCGGCCGACAGGCCATGCTCTGGAGAGGTAGACCTCGCTCTTGGCCCTATTGACAGCGGCCCCCGTCGGCTTTCAGTTGCTCTCCGCCGGAACCCGGGAGATGGAAACCTGTCACCCTGACATCCCGGCGGATCGCATGCATGAACGGCTCCAGACAGAGGACGTACAGCAGGACCGACAGGGGACAACCCTGTCGGACCCCCGACCTGACTGGAAATGGTTCGGTCAGGTGGCGGTTCACAAGGACCCTGCTGCTTAGGCCGCTGTAGATGATCTTAACCCACTTCCTCAGGCCAAGAGCGAGACCCATCCTCTCCATAACGAGCTGCAGGTATTCATGGCCCACTCTGTCGAAGGCTTTCTCCTGGTCCAGGCTGATTAGGACCAGGGGAACCCCTCTCTCGTTCGAGTAGGCCACGACATCCCTGAGCAGCATGGCGTTGTCGGCCGCCGATCTCCCCCGGGCACCGCAGACCTGGTCGGGACCCACGACTTGAGGGAGTGGCCGCCGCAGACAGTGCTTTGGCCAGTATCTTGTAGTCGGTGCACAGGAGGCTGACTGGCCGCCAGTTCCTCAGATCCTTTGGATCTCCCTTCTTATGAAGAAGAGAGAGGATACTCCTCTTCATAGAAGAGGCCAGTCTACTCTCTCTGTACATCGACCCCAAGACCTGAGCCAGATCTTCCTTAAGCACCTCCCAAAAGATCTTATAGAATTCAGCAGGGATCCCATTGGGACCCGGTGTCCTTCCAGAGTTAAGACTCTTTATCACCTGGGAGAGTTCAGTTCCGCCTCGTTGCAGGACTCCAACAGGGACAGAAAGTGATGGATCAGATTTTGATCCACCACCTTCTGATCGTACAACTCCCTGTAGAAGTCCCACACCACTGTCTCAACAGCCTCTCTGCCCTCCACCTCCTTCCCCGAGGAGTCGATCATGGAGGACATTGCAGGCCTCCTCTCCTTCGTTTTCTTGAAGAAGAAGCGGCTGCACTTCTCGTCGTCCTCCATGATGCGGACCCTGGAAAGGACCTTGATCTTTTCTTGCTCCTCCTGATAGAGGGTGGAGAGACTCAGTTTGACCCGGGCCACCTCCTCAGCTAGGTTGAAGCCTCTGAGCTGTAAAAGACTCAGGTGCTGGAGGCGGGCATTTAGATGGAAATATCTCACCCGCCTCTCGCAAGCTTTCAGTTTCCCCAGCTGAATTAAGTAGCCCTTGGTCCTTTTCTTCACCATCTCCCACCACTCTATGGGAGAATCAGAAAGGTCCCTCAGGGTCCTCCACACCTCGAGGCGTCTGCTACAGGTCTTAATAACATGAGGGTCATTGCGCAGAGCGGTGTTGAGCTTCCAGACCCCAGGCCCCAACTCCCGTGTGCTCGGAATGAGCACCTCTGTCGTCAGGAGCCTGTGGTCTGAAAAGACCGCCTCTGAAGACATGGCGGTCCTCTCCAGTGGCTTACTGAGGAGGACGAGATCTATCCTGGAGTAGGAGGATCCAGAAGAACTCACAGGTGAACAAGGGGACCAGGTCCCGACCTGCGTCGCAGAGTTCAAAGTCCTCCACGAACACAGCAAGGTCCCTGCTGGATCTATCGTTGCGGGGCTAACTCCGGTCTACATCCCTCAGAGCACAGTTGAAATCACATGAAATGATAACTGGTAAGGTGCCGATCAGGAGCGGGCGTAGCTGAGGGAGAAAGAGGACTCTCTCTCTCTGGCTGGTGGGGGCATAGACATTGACCAGCCTCAATACAGCCCCCTTGTATTTAAAGTCGAGGCTGGCCAACCTGCCCGCCTCTATCACCCTACATTTTTTCACTGATATGAATGGGTTCTTCAGGAGTACGGCAATCCCGTCCGCTCGGGACACATTGGACCCCGACCAAAAGGATTTGCCTAGGGTCCAAGTGTCCCGGAGATCTTTGTATTCTTTTTGGAACGGGATGCCGCACTCCTGTAAACAGATAATATCTGCTTTCATACCAGCCAGAGAGTTTAAAACATCGGCCCTCTTTTTCACCTCAGCAATGCTCCTCACATTTATAGATATAATAACTAAAGCCATAATGGCGGTGAGGGCAATTACCCACTTCGTAACAATCATGTAAAAGAAACCTCCTCTTCCCTACTTCTCTCTACTCCCTCACCTAGCTTAGTGCTCGCACCCATCATTTCAACCATTTGCCTCACCGCTTGATCCTCTAGGAAGACTATGGGGGGGGCTCGGCTCCCGCCACCCGGTAAGGTTGGCGAAACTCCACTGGGCTCAGGGCCCGTTGTGCTGGAGGTTCTCCCTGGTTCCCTTGCAGCCGAGGCGCGACAAGCAAGTGGCAGAGCAGAGGCCTTGTGTGTAACTGAGGAGAGGACTGGGTAGACCCCGCTAGATGTCTTTTTAACTAATGGTGGGGGAGGGGGTGGTCTCTCCCTTCCCGGCTGTCTGCTGCCGCAGGCCTCCTCCCCCAGCGCCAGTGACTCCGCCATTGCGGCCCTGAGGTCTTCTTGGCAGAAGACACTGGCGCTGACTCTCCTCTCCTGAGGACCTGCGGATGTCCCACTACTGCTGGGAGGGCATACCTGTCCCCTCCCCTGAGAGAGTCTCAGTCGTGGGGCAGGAGGGATATTACTGTTAGGGGGCCGTTCCTCCACTAGGCTGCCCACTGGGGGGAGTGGAGAAGGCCCACAACTCTCCGCTCCGGACTCGGAGTGGGGCGTGAAAGACTGAGAGGGAGATCTTCCACCTCCGGGGCTCTTGCAGGGAGCGGGCCTTGCGGGGAGAAGTCCGGGCCCTGGCTGCAGGAGGCCTCCCTCAGGGACGTTCACCTTTTGGCCTGGTCGGTCCCTGGGATTCGAGGCCCCTCCTGGATCCTGGTTGGTGACGTCAGCGGGGAGCAGTCCTGGTGAGGCCGGGCTCCGGGTAGATGGTCGACTGGGCTTCTAGTTGGGACCCACTCCGAGAGGCTCGGTTCCAAACTCGGGGCATGGTAGATGGAAGACTGGGGCATGATGGGTACGGTGCCCCTGACCGCCTGCCGGGAGCCTGGGAACGGGTGCAGTGGAGCCGAGCACCCCCTGGGTCCGCCGACTCCCTCCAGGCAGGACTGCACCAAGGCAGCAGTGCGTGGCTATGTTCCCCTATAGCCCAGCGGTGGAGACCTCGGATGTGATCTGCAGTGAGTGCATATTGGAACTGTGGCTCTGGATTGGACTGAGGTCAAGATGAGATCAGGATGGCTTCAGAGAAGACTGTGGAGTTTCCCCTCCCCATGGATATATTGTTGGACTGAAGGGGAAAACTAAAGACTCTTCTCCTTGGAGAACTGGACCCTTTCGCCACCGGACTGTGGGTTTGGTGGAGTGATTGTGAGGGGGAGAACGAAGAAAGATGGGGAGATGCTGTGCTGATAACTCAAATATTCCAAAAGACACTTAGAACAGGGGATGTGCCCACTGACTGGAAGACAGCAAATGTCATACCAATCCACAAGAAAGAGGACAAAACAGAGCCAGGAAATTACAGACCAATCAGTCTCACCTGCTCAACTGTAAAATGTTGGAAAAAATGATTAGACAGAAAATAGAGCATCTTAATGAAAACCATATTCTTGGAGATAGTCAACATGGGTTTAGACGAGGCAGATCATGTCTTACTAATTTATTAGAATTTTTGAACATGCAACTGCAGCTGTAGATCACGTGAAAGCATATGATATGATATACTTAGATTTTTAGAAAGCTTTTGATAAGGTTCCACACCAAAGACTGATATATTTAGTTGTGGGCTGACACCTGGCAGATGAAATTCAATGTGGACAAGTGCAAGGTATTACATGCAAGTAACAAAAATGTCCAGTATAATTACACTATGGGAGGAATAGAGCTAGATGAAGTAACGCATGAGAAAGACCTAGGAGTCTATGTGGACTCCTCACTTTCTCCATCCAAGCAATGTGGGGAAGCAATAAAAAAGTCAAACACAATGCTAGGGTATATTGTCAAAAGTGTAGTATTGAGAACAAGGGCAGTGATGTTCAAACTGTACAATGCACTAGTTAGAGCTCATCTGGATACTGTGGACAGTTCTGGGCTCCACACTTCAAGAAAGATATCGCTGCTCTGGAGGCAGTTCAGAGGAGAGCAACCAGACTTATTCCAGGTCTGAAGGGAATGTCCTACTGAGAGACTGAGGAACTGAACCTTTTCACCATGGAACAGAGAGGACAATGTGGGGACTTGATCCAAGTCTTCAAAATCATGAAAGGCATCGACCACATCAAACCAGAGGAGCTTTTCCAGATCAGCAGGGACACACGCACCCGGGGACACAAATGGAAATTGGACTTCAAGGCATTCAAGACAGAAAACAGGAGACACTTCTTCACACAGAGAGGCGTCATAATCTGAAAAAACTCCCCAGCGATGTGGCTGAAGAGACAATTTGGGAACATTCAAAAACAGACTGGATAGGATCCTTGATCACTTAGTTATTAATGGACACCAAACGAGCACGATGGGGCGAATGGGCTCCTCTCGATTGTAAACTTTCTTATGTTCTTATGATTGTGGGGGGCATCCCGTTGACCCCCCTGGGGAGCCCCCCGTCACATTCCACATATGAAGAACGAACCCCAGATCGCTGTGAGGGCAGGAGGACCCCTGGGCCGCACATTTCAGAGAGATGACTGATCATCAGCACACTGCCCTGCTGAGGGTATGTGCAAGAGCTGGAGAGAGAAGAGGGACACAGGCCTCTGGCAGTCCACTATCTCACTAGTGTAAAAGCAAAACCCTGGATTATTTATTCTTGTGCCTCGATCTGAAATGGGCAGATGTTGGCCACTGTCACGAGCACTGCAGCGACGATGACAGCGTCCACTCACCCACAGGAATAAGCACCTCAGACTATCTGCTTGGTTTCTAACTGAACTGTTGATGTGGAAGGGCTGACGAGGCTGTTGCTGATAATAGTGTAAACTCACAGAACCAATGTCACGTGACCACTGGGAAACATCTTGCTTCATATTGAGCCAGCTTACTTTCTGAGATGTCTGACCCCAGGGCCCAGACTGGAGAAAGAGCTGTCTGGTATAGAGAGCAGGATCATGTTTCCCAACCTTTCCCAGTCTGAGTCTCACCTCCTTCAACATCAGACACCATACTTTGTTCGGCACAGCAGCCCCTTCTACTCAAGACTTGGATGTTTAATACTAAATACTAAATAAAGGAAAATGTGAGATTTCACCAAGATAAGGCTTACTAAGAGATACAGATGAACGTTGGCCCGGGTTGGAGTGAGAGTTACAGTCCCCAGTAAACTAAGACTTTGTGAAGGTTGGGGTTGCTCCTCTATTGAGATTACACACAGGGTTGTGGATCTGTCTGGACCTCGCTTGCAGTGCAGGCTTTGGCTCTGGAGGGGGTTCAGGCTGTGGTTCTGGGCCGCAATGGGTCAGTTCACATAATGATGTAGTTCAATGGTTTAATCACAGCAGCTCAGTGCAGCAGCTCTCACTGGACAAATGAATACTAAACATCTTACTAATAATTGACAAAACGTTGCTCTAAGAAACAAAGAGTTTCATTTTTTTAAATGCATTCTATTCATGCGTGTTAATATATTGCATACTTAGCTTTGCAAAGTGTAATACAATAAGAGCTGGTGTGTACAGTGTGACTAAAGTGTGAGCTAACAGCTGACAGACGGGTTGCCTGCTAGATTTACAAACCCATGCTGTGCTAAAGATCCCGTTTATATACATTATACTCAAACAAATATGCATTTCCTCTGCTGAGGTTTGGTTTGCAAATCCTCAACAAGCTACATGTTGACACAAAATGGATGTATTTTAAACTTTCTCCTGCATGTCCTTTTGTCCCCACTGTGTCCATCCCTCTTCACTTCTCTGATCTCCTGATCGTCTCGTGCTCTGAGGACGGAGCTGGTCTGTGCAGTGCAGTGTAGGTGTCGCTGGCGCTGTGCTGAGAAAACTGAAAGACACAAAGCCAGACACACACTGTCACTCTGCAGCTGCTGGACTGGACGCTGTCCTGAGGGCCAGATCAGGATCTTACTGTCCCCTCTGTCCTCCCACTGAGACACTCACCTTCAGAGTGTCGTACTCTGCAGACACAGCCCTTATATCCAGAGCTGTGTAAGTGTCGCTGTGTGGGTCAGACGGGGCGCTCTGTGGAGAGAGAGAGAGAGAGAGGTGGGGAAAGGCTGGGACACAGTTCTACATGCACACAGAGCGATCAATAGCCCCCTGATAGTCACCATGTTTAGGGGAATCACCGTCTCTCTCCGTGTGCCCCTCAGTGCTCAGTGTGAAGACCTGTGTGGCCAGAGGCTCTGCTGTAGAGAGTGTGGATGGATCATGGAGTACAATGTGCTCCACACAATGTCCCTCCTTTACCTGGTATTCTGTGCCAAACCTTTACCTGAGTCCCTGTGCTGCTCTCCTGTCCAGGTGGACCAGCCTTCCTCCTTCAGAGAGCAGAAGACAGAGATCAGAGCAAGCACACAGAGTCAACACCATATAGTGTATAGCAGCAGCAGTAGTACTAGCAGTAGCATTATCATTATTTTTCAAATCCCATAAGAAATTCCCTGACAAAATAAAAGATCCCAAGAGCTCCAGATTGCGTCTCCAGACAGCACTATTGTGAGAGCTGCACAGGACACTGCAGCTCCATCGTCTCACTCTGTGAAAGAGCCTGAACCTCACACTGACTCACTGGCACACTGACTCAATGGCACGTTGACACACTGACACACTGACTCACCGAGACACAGAGATGCTGACACACTGACACACTGACTCACTGACACTGACACACTGACAGGAAGCTGATTGAAGATTAGTGGATCCCACTGACCTTCTGACACAGATGAGAATCACTGCAGTGACAATACAGACGCACAGCGCACTCCCCAGGACAGCTGCCAGCACTGTCTCCCACTCGGCTGGAGCTCAGAGTCAGAATAAAAACAGCATGAAATGACATTTTCAGCAGAAGGACTGAACTGCTTGTGTTGATGTGAAAGACACATATTATTAGATTACTGACACTGACTTTAAATACCTTAAAGTAATGAACACAGTAAACCAGCCTTCAGAGCAGTGTGTGTAATCCCTCAGGTTCTTAATTAACCAGCGAGTCGGGATTTTAACACAGACTGATCTGACAGTTTCCACTGAATGCCACGCTCATGTCTCTGTGTGTAATACGCACTGTACCTGTTATAGTGAGAGGCACAGCTGTGGAGTTGTGCGCTCCATGTTTATTCTGTGCTTCACAGTAGTACTGCCCACTGTCTCCAGAGCTCAAATTAGAAATGTTCAAACTCTGCCCTGATCCTTTCTCCCAGACAGCCGCTCCACTGCTCTGAAACCAGGAGTATCTCTGCACTGGTGGGTTTGCATTGCTGCTGCAGGTCAGGGTGACAGGACTGCCTTCCACTATTTCACCAGAGGGGCTGACGGACACCGAGGTGCTCTTTGGGGCGTCTGGAAGAGAGAGCAGTCTGTGATCATTCAGGGTTTGACTGAACAGAGTGTCCTGGCAGTGAAGCCCCATAGTGCTCAGGAGCTCAGAGAGAAGGATGACGGTCCTGGAGGTCCTGGGTTTGAGTCCCAGCTGGATCACTGGACACTGAGTGACCCCAGGGAGGTCACTGACCCCTCTGACCTTCAGTGATCTCAGATGAGAAGAAAATGTACTCACACTGTACGTCCACAGTCACAGCTGTAGATGTGTGGTCTCCAATCCTGTTCTGTGCTTCACAGTAGTACTGCCCACTGTCTCCAGAGCTGATATTAGCAAAGAATAAACTCTGTTTTCTCTCCAGCATATCACTGCTCTTAAACCAGGAGTATCTCTGCACTGGTGGGTTTGCATTGCTGTGGCAGGTCAGGGTGACAGGACTGCCTTCCACTATTTCACCAGAGGGGCTGACGGACACTGAGGTGCTCTTTGGGGCGTCTGGAAGAAAAAGCGATCGACTGTTCAGTTTTTTCACTTTCTTAGCAGTGGATAAATATTAAACATATAAAACATAAGCTTTTAAGCGCTTCACTGATGGGAGAATGTGCCCCACTACTGACTTTGACCAAAATCAATTATCTGTGAAACTGATATAAACATGATAGAATGCCAGGTGTGCTGTAGAGGAAGGCTCTACATAGTTTTTTGCTTATTATTGTTTGTATTGTTTTTATTTTTGTACATGCTGCACTGTCGCTCATACAGTATGATCGTCAAGAACTTTTGGAAGTTACGATCATTAGTGGATACAGACTTTTTCTCAGTTTACCGGAGCAGTTGCAGTACTTTCAACACACTGCTCACCAGACCTGGAGGTTATAACTGTAAAGGTACGGCCCTTCTACCTTCTGCGGGAATTCAGCTCCGCTTTTATCACAGCAGTCTACATACCCCTGCAGGTGCGCACTGGAGGATCTATACGGAGTAATTAATGGACTAGAGGACGCCCAGCCAGAGGCAGTTTTATTGTTGTTGGCGACATCAATAGGGCTAATATGAGGAAAGTTTGGCTGAAATACCATCAGCACATTTACTTTCCTACCCGTGGTGATCAGACACTTGACCATTGTTATTCACAAATACGGAACAGCAACAAACCCCTCTCCCACCCTGCATTTGGTAAGGCGGATCACATCCCCATTCTTCTCGTTCCAATCTACAGACAACCACTCAAGGCTGGTTTACACTTCTTCGTCTGTGTCTCTGCGGACATGCGCGGGCATCATGCACAGACGGTCACACAGCTGTCTGCCAACGTACTCGCACGCATGGGTGATGCGTCCATAGCGGGCAGTGTCGCGTTAACACATCGCCATCTACAAAAAACAAACCCGATGTCTATGGTGCACCTACGATTGTATGGATGTAAATTAACACATACTGTTAATGATTTTCTCCTGCATATCGAATCTTATGTTACTAAATATTTGAAACAAATACATATACGGCGTTTCAGCTGTTAATCTCCTCAAAATGAATGAACTATAACTACCTTCTACAACCGCCAGACCAACAGTTTATGTGATAGGCTATAGCCTAATGAATATAATAAATATAGCCGACAATATTGGCTTTGTAATCAAATTAGTAATTGTGAAAGATTTATAATCATGTTGATTGCTGAATCTGCTCTTCCCTTCCTGACACCTTGGATCCCCTTCAATTTGCATATCGTGCAAATAGCTCTACGGACGATGCTATCACCCTGACTGTACACACTGCCCTCCCTCACCTGGAAAAGGGTAACACATATGTGAGGATGCTGTTGGTGGATTACAGCTCAGCATTCAACACTATTGTGCCCGCTAAGCTCGTTCTCAAGCTCAGGACCCTGGGTCTTAACACCTCCCTTTGCAACTGGATCCTGGACTTCCTGATGAGTAGACCCCAGGTGGTGAGAATGGGCAACCTCACCTCCTCTGCACTGACCTTGAACATTGGAGCCCCTCAGGGCTGTGTACCCAGTCCCCTCCTGTACTCCCTGTTCATGCAGGACTGAGGTGGCCACACACAGCTCCAACGTCATACTTAAGTTTGCGGACGACACCACCATCTTGGGTCTCTTCTCCAACAACGATGAGACTGAATACAGAGAGGAGGTAAGTGACTTGGCTACATGGTGCCAGGATAACAACCTCTCTCTCAACATTTGCAAGACTAAGGAGATGATCGTGGACTTCAGGAAGCGGCAGAGGGGGGATCATGCCTCTATACACATTGATGGAGCTGAAGTAGAGAGAGTATCCGACTTCAAGATCCTTGGTGTGTTCATCAAAGATGACTTAACCTGGTCCAGGCAAGCAGACTCAGCGTTATAGGCCCAGAAGCGCCTATAATTCCTGAGGAGACTCAAGAAGTTTGGCATGTCTGCAAAAACTTTAACCAACTTTTACAGGTGCACCATTGAGAGCATCCTCTCGGGTTGCATTACTGCCTGGTACGGCAGCTGCTCCACTGCTGACCGCAAGGCCCTCCAGAGGGTGGTGAAGTCAGCGGAGCGCATTGTCGGCTGCCATCTCCCTTCTGTGCAAGGCATCTACTATACACGATGCCTTAGGAAAGCACGGAACATCATAAAAGACTACAGCCACCCAGGCCATCTGGTAGACATTACCGGAGCATTAGGACACGCACTTCCAGACTCACAAACAGTTTTTACCCCCAGACCATAAGGCTCCTCAACCATTAACACTGATCCATTGATCACATGAACACTTCATATGCTCTGGTCACTTTCTATGTAAATCCATGTACACTAGCATATTTTAATGTATCTATTTATAGGCACTACAACACTTATTTATGATATTTAAGATTTATATTCATACTGTCTATATTCCCATTTCTACATTATTTGAAATAGATTTTTGTCATTATTGTTAGGTATATTTTTTGTTTTTGTTATTATTTTTGCTTTTAATTAGTACGTAGATGTTGCATGCCATGTCACAAGAATTTCATTGTTCAGAATGACGCATGTTATTAATAAAAGATAAATAAAAGGCTTTGACTTTGACTTTGATCTCTTCCTGGTCATACTGAGATGCTGTTGGGGGCATCAGTCAACCCTCTGTCTTGTGACAGCTGCCAAGCAGTCTGTTGTCATGATGTCCTTAAAACTTAGATTAACAAAGAACATTTAAAGGAGCAGATTTTACCTTTAAGGCAGATCAGGTGCAGAGTAAACTGGATGAGACTTGGAGTTGATATTCTGTACAAAATCTTCCAAATAATGTAAATGACACTGAAATGGTACATAGGCTGTAACTGAAGGTACTCACAGTGGACGTCCACAGTGAACCCTTGAGATCGGGTCTCGCTATACTCTCTTACAGCACAGGAGTAGTTTCCAGAGTCTCTATAGGAAACAGGATTCAAGTGCAGTGTGTTGTTGGGTGTCTGTGTGTGAGAGATGGGCCGGCCATTCTTAATCCAGGTGATCTGTGTCTGTGTGGAAGAGCAGCTCCCTGTGTCACAGGTCAGGGTCACAGCGTCTCCTTCTCTCACTGTCCCATTCGCCCCTGATGGGCTCATCTTCACCTGCAGCTCTGATGGGAATTAAAGGGTTCAGGATGACCAGTCAATATGAGATTAAACACCTTTGCTTATTTCTGAGGATCCCCAAGTATGTATGTATGTGCAGTCAATTTCTACAGTTCACAGGAATTTTAAGTGTGGTTCTATGCATCAAGCAACTTCCTTATAATAAAGTGTAAATCTTCTGCATTTTTATAAACACGACAAAGTGACTGGTTTCAATTCAGCAGACATGACAACATATTGGAATACAGTGACAATCAAATCCATTTAGAAAAGGCATCGCCTCCATCAAGTGATATCTGTGGGTTTATAACTGTTGTAAGGGGTTGGTGTGTCAATCCTGAGTGCAGGCCTCGTCAATGGCCGGGGCAGCACACTGATTGTGAGTGAATGACAGAGACGTCTGTCTCCCCTGGACCTCTGCACTGTGGCCTCTATTGACTGAGTCCTCAGACTGATTCCTACTCTGTTCTACTTCAAGCTGCACTCGTTTTAAAACAGGATTGAGCTCACACTGGCCGTGGCTTCTTGCTGAATCTACACTTCAGACACCAGACTCTTGATTAATTAAAACAATCCCAGATCTTACCAGAGACAGAGAGAGTCACTCCAGGCACACCAGTCCATTTACCTCCAGGATCATCGGTCTCAAATCTGAATCTATATGTCCCTCTGTCAGCTGTTCTTATGTCCTTTATCTTCAAAGTGCAGTTCTTCTGTTTATTCCCCAGGTACTCTGCTCTGTGTCGGTATTCATGGCTGATTGAACCCCATCCACTGTGATACACATATGAGGTGATAAGACAGTAATTGTTATTGTGACACCACATCACTGTCTGCACTTCATATTTATAATTATTATTATTATTATCATTAGGATAGTCATATGAACAGGGCAGGACCACAGAGGAGCCTCTCACAGCACAGATCTTGTCAGGTTGATACCACACAGCCCAGCTCCCACCGAGGACACCTGCAGAAACAGCAGCTCAGTGGTCAGTGTTGACAGTGAAGAGTCCAGCAGAGCTCAGAGTCATGACAGCCTCACAGGACACAGACAAACCCCAGACACACCGTGCATTGTTAGGAGACAAACTCAATGATTTGATATATATTGTGACAGTGTGTGGGGTTGATCCAGCACTGCCGGGGCTCTCAGGGTCTCCTCCTGCCTCCCAGTACAGGATAGATTTGCTTATTTAGTTGAGATGCTATGATAGTTGTTTGTCTAAGTCAGCGACTGGGTGTTTCAATAAAAAAGTTTTTCTCTGTGGAAATTATTTGTCTTGAACATTTTGATGTTAATCATGGCATTGTCCACCACTTGCAATTTACACTCTTAATATTTATCCATTCAGTCTTCACAATGTTGTCACTATATTACTTTAGTTTGCACTGTTGATCGGTTGTGATATATACAGACACATTTAACACAGAAGATATCTGTGATGTGATGAGATGTGAGAAACAGTTCAAACAGACGGTGTGCTCTCTAGTGCGCTGTGCGACACAGTGAGACAGAAGGCAGTGGTACCAGGCAGGAGGAGCAGAGTGGCCCCCAGTGAGCGCAGTGTCTCTTCCACACCCATCGCTGCAGCGTCAGTCCTGTCCTTCTCTCTCGCACTGCAGACACAGGACACAAGAGCTGTAGACACAGTGCAAACGCTCCTGAAATCCTTCCCCAACCCCCAACTGTGTTTATTACAAATCATATTTTTATCCCAAGTCTATGTATTTCAGTAAATAAAATGATCCCTCACCCTTTTCAACTACAGTATATAATTTAGTGAAAGGCTGTTAAATGCGTACACGTAATTTAGTAATTTTGTTTAAACGTTTAAACCCACAAATAAATCATAAATAACAAAAATAAAAACAAAACAGTTCTATATACGATTTATCGCTTCTTGAACTACTATTGCATTTATGACTAATCAACATTTCATTAAATAATTAGTGAAACATATATATTATAAGCATTAAATAATTAGTGAACCATATAGATTATAATTCAAACTTGCAATCAAACCTATACTATATGAAGATGAATGTGTCTCTGATCACACCATTCAAATGTGAGGAAACACACATATCTCCACACAAACATGTCTGTCTACTTTTGTAGCAAATACACCCTCTTGATACCACCAGCACTGCCGCCCCTCTGATGCCACAGCTTGAAGTTATATGGCGGTTTTGGTGTTTTCTTTAAATACATATACTGATAGATGACTTTTCATTAATTAAGAAGAAACGTACAATGTTATACACAGCAATATTATTTTATACTTCCACTCATTAATAACACCTGTGAAATCACTGTGACTGTGATCACTGTATTAAGAGTCACATGGTGCTACGAGTCCAGTCTGTACTGAAGGAAGACAGACAAGAGAAACAGGCTGAGGACTCGACTGTCGTGTTAAACTACAGGCAGTGTTTCATCGCTCTCAGTAGCCCAAAATGAAAAACACAACTTTCTAATTATAAATATTGGCTGTATTCAATTGTTCCACTAGCCCAGGTATTACTGCTGCTTCTGTCAATGCTATGAGCTGTTACTGTCAATGGAGCAAGAACCGAACCCACTTGGTGAATATGAATATGCTCTGGAAGATTGATATTAACAGTAGAATACAATTTAAAACCCACAGAAGAAAACACCCAACACCATTCTAGTGGACCATTCTGTAACAGAGAGAATATGACTGCAGGACATTCAGAAATGTGTATTACAGCAAAACTGTGTAATTCATCTAAATACTAATATCTAGAACTGTCTCATATGCAGCACTACCCCAGGACACATATACAGCACGTCTCATTATTTGTAGAAACATGTTGATAATAACTACATACCCCTATTAAAAACATAATATATAATAGAAGTCTGTGCTCGTATAACACAATTGGCCCCTTCTTGTATATTTAAAATACAGGGGATGTACACACCCCAAGAACAAGCAGGAACTAAAGACACTGCAGTGCAGGCCTGGCAGAGCATCACCAGGGAAGAAACCCAGTGACGTCTGGTGACGTCTATGGGTTCAGACTTCAGGCAGTCATTGACTGCAAAGGATGTGCAACACAGTATTGAAACTCACAATTTAATTCATGATTACAATTGTTTGTCCAATTACTTTTGAGCCCCTAACATTGGGGCCCCCCATATAAAACTGTGTGTAATTCCTACACCATCCACCCATTTTGGATGTAACTACCCTCAAATGAAATGAAAGTCAAGTCATATTAAATTAAAGTCTACACTTATTGTTTCCTTTCCAATCCATTGTGGTGGCGTACAGAGCCAAAATGAGGACAACTGTGTCACTGTCCAAATATCTATGGACCTCATTGTATGAACTGAAGGAAGCCGCCCACAAGCACAAGCAGTGCAATCTGAGGGAGCTGGAAATATCCTGCTCTATCCTTGCTCTTGCTATTGTACTGATTTGTATTTTAATTATTGCAGATCTGAGGCTGTGCTGAGATCAATGCACAGCTCTGTGCTGCTGTATGGTGTCAGTGCTGTATTACTCACAGTGGCTCCGGGTCCCTTGGGTTGCTCAGTGTCCAGTGTAGAGAGCTCCTCACACACAGGCTGTGCTCTGCGCTCTGACTGAGTGCAGTGACACTGCTGACTTTTTCCCTCCACAAAAACAACATCTTTATATAGCATTTAATGTAACTGCCATCTTTAAAAGGCAGAGCACAGAACAGGAAATAACAGTTCACACATATCTGACCACTGAGAGTGTCATTTATATGCTAAAGTACATACCATCTAAAATGCAACAGAATAAGAACTTGCAGTGAAAATATGTTTTTACAGACGCAAAGAAGAGCACAATGGACATTAATCAAATGCATCAACCAGCTTCGCACCAAACTGTCATTTCTACACGGGGACAATTGCTCCCCAAAATACACTCACCTAAAGGATTATTAGGACACCTGTTCAATTTCTCATTAATGCAATTATCTAATCATTCAATCACATGGCAGTTGCTTCAATGCATTTAGGGGTGTGGTCCTGGTCAAGACAATCTCCTGAACTCCAAACTGAATGTCTGAATGGGAAAGAAAGGTGATTTAAGCAATTTTGAGCGTGGCATGGTTGTTGGTGCCAGACGGGCCGGTCTGAGTATTTCACAATCTGCTCAGTTACTGGGATTTTCTCGCACAACCATTTCTAGGGTTTACAAAGAATGGTGTGAAAAGGGAAAAACATCCAGTATGCGGCAGTCCTGTGGGCGAAAATGCCTTGTTGATGCTAGAGGTCAGAGGAGAATGGGCCGACTGATTCAAGCTGATAGAAGAGCAACTTTGACTGAAATAACCACTCGTTACAACCGAGGTATGCAGCAAAGCATTTGTGAAGCCACAACACGTACAACCTTGAGGCGGATGGGCTACAACAGCAGAAGACCCCACCGGGTACCACTTACCTCCACTACAAATAGGAAAAAGAGGCTACAATTTGCACAAGCTCACCAAAATTGGACAGTTGAAGACTGGAAAAATGTTGCCTGGTCTGATGAGTCTCGATTTCTGTTGAGACATTCAGATGGTAGAGTCAGAATTTGGCGTAAACAGAATGAGAACATGGATCCATCATGCCTTGTTACCACTGTGCAGGCTGGTGGTGGTGGTGTAATGGTGTGGGGGATGTTTTCTTGGCACACTTTAGGCCCCTTAGTGCCAATTGGGCATCGTTTAAATGCCACGGCCTACCTGAGCATTGTTTCTGACCATTTCCATCCCTTTATGACCACCATGTACCCATCCTCTCTCTGATGGCTACTTCCAGCAGGATAATGCACCATGTCACAAAGGTCGAATCATTTCAAATTGGTTTCTTGAACATGACAATGAGTTCACTGTACTAAACTGGCCCCCACAGTCACCAGATCTCAACCCAATAGAGCATCTTTGGGATGTGGTGCAACGGGAGCTTCGTGCCCTGGATGTGCATCCCACAAATCTCCATCAACTGCAAGATGCTATCCTATCAATATGGGCCAACATTTCTAAAGAATGCTTTCAGCACCTTGTTGAATCAATGCCACGTAGAATTAAGGCAGTTCTGAAGGCGAAAGGGGGTCAAACACAGTATTAGTATGGTGTTCCTAATAATCCTTTAGGTGAGTGTATTGAACCTCATGTCAGATCAACGTTGTTTCAGACAAGTGTAAGGAATGCAGAGTTAGACGTGCTTTTGTGAAGCCTCGGCTCCACTCTGAACACTAGCTAACATTGGTACATGAATTATAGAGATGTACATTTCATTTAATAATCAAACATTGTAACAATTTATCAAGATCAACAATAGTTAATTTGGTAAAGTAAAAACATATTGCTAATGTGTTGTGCTCTTTGAGTTATAACACCTGGATATGTTATAATATAAAGTGGCCTTACCTGAAACTTACCACAAGTCGGATAGGAACGAAAACTGCAGTGTGGATGGTTCTCATTAAACAGTTAGAAGATGCTGTTGGTCTTCTCTCCTTTGATTGGTTGCTGGTGGCTTATTAATCCAAGCTGTCTAAGGCATACGAGACAAGGTCATTGGCCTCCATATCATCAAAGGGGTCCAAGGATTCATCAGCAAGCATTGCTGCTGTCAAAGCTCGTGCCAAGCTAGAGGCTGCCCGCACCCGTGCTGACTTCTTTAGTCCACAAACTGAGACCTGAGACACCTATCAGACTTCATCGTACTACCCTGTACAACAATACAAGAGCTTCACACATGAAAAGTGAAGACGGCATTATGGCACAGCAGCCTGTGAAGCAAACGACAGTGCTCACGCCGTCATTCCCCTGCTCAGCCATTTACATCCTCATCTACCAAGGCCACACCACAGTCACAGCTCAATGACAAAGCCAACATGAAGGATGTCACAAGATACCTAGTGCGCCAGGAGCTTGTCAACTCGGGCTCTTTATGTTTGAAGACCATCCAGAAAGCTACTGGGCATGGAAATCATCATTCATGAATGCCATTGAGGGGCTACAAGTGACGGCCAGTGAAGAGCTAGACCTCCTGTCAAAGTGGTTAGGGGAGCAGTCTGCTAAGCACATGAGGGGGATCAGAGCAGTGCATGTAGGTCGTCCCACCATTGGCCTGGATAAGGCTTGGTATACGGATTTCCAGAGGTCATGGAAAAGTCTCTCTTTGACAGGATCGAGAACTTCCCGAAGATTGGCAACAAAGATCCTACAACACTAAGAGAGAGCTTGGACTTGCCTATCTGGACACCGCCAATGGTGTTGCGCCTATTGTACAGAGTGTACCCTGCAGTCTTCAAGAGAGGTGGATGGCTGTAGGCTCCCAGTACAAGAGTGTCCTCCATTCTCATTCTTCTGTGACTAAAGAGTCACAGATGTGCAATGACCCAAGCTTCATGTTGTCATCAGGCAACACAGATCCATCAAAACAGGAGCAGCCATCCAGGAGTAAAGGCTTCGTTTCCACAAGACAGAAGTCTCACCAGATGATGCAAACCAGTCAGACAGTCTAAGCAACAAAACAGGTGATGCCGACAAGCAATGTCCTCTTCACAAGAAGCCGCATCCTCTCAAAAAGTGCAAGGGCTTTAGAAGGAAGCCTCTAGAGGAGCGCAAGGCTTTCCTCAAAGATAATGGCATCTGCTTTTGATGCTGCTCAACCAACACTCACCTGTCCAAGAACTGCATGGCAGTCATCAAGTGCAATGAATGTGACAGTGATCGTGACATCGCAGCCCTTCACCCAGAACCAGCCCCTTTGAACTCCTCTGAGTATGGTGAGGAGGGAGAAGCAGGAGCACCCCCACCAACAGTCACCATGAAATGCACCGAAGTCTGTGGGGAAGGTTAAAAGCACGGTCCTGCTCCAAGATCTGCCTGGAGATGATCTACCCAGATGTTCAGACAGAAAATGCAGTAAACATATATGTGATTCTAGATTAACAGAGTAATAGGTCACTCAACTGGTCTGAGTTCTTCGATCTATTCTGCATCAAGGGATCAGACTCGCCATACACCATTCACACCTGTGCAGGTGTGACTGAGACATCTGGGAGAAGAGCACCAGGTTTCCAAGTGGAGTCTTTAGATGGAACCACCAAGGTAATACTGCCAACACTGATTGAGTGCAACAACATGCCAGACGACAGGGCCGAGATACCAACCCCAGAGGCAGCACATTTTCAGTCCCACCTGAAATCCATAGCCCATCGCATTCCTGCTCTGGATCCTGAAGCCCAGATCCTACTCTCACTGGGTCGAGACATCCTCCAAGTCCATGAAGTGCGAGAGCAATGCAACGGTCCTCACCACACCCCCGACGCTCAGCAGCTTGACCTAGGATGGGTCTTAGCAGGAGACGTCTGCTTAGGCACAGCCCACAAGCCGTCAGCTCTTACTGCACCAATATACTTAATATCAAACGTCCTTCCCTCCTCAGTCCATGTCCTAACCAGGTCCATGTCAAAGAGAATCTAACCTTGGGAAGCACCATCTACTAGAGATCCAAGGATGATGAGAAAGTCAGACTCTCCATCGAAGACAGGCTTTCTTGGAGTTCATGGATAAAGAGAGGTTCATGGACGACACCAACAGTTGGGTGGCACCGCTTCCTTTCAGAACACCATGCCAGAGACTCCCTATCAATCATCAACACCAGGCCTCTCACTCCCATCTCCACGGACCCAGATTCACCTTCTTGCCTGACACCAGCTATGCTCCTCCCCCAAAATGTGTGCACCCCTCTTCCCCCTCTTGGCATCTTCAACAATACAGATCTTCACTGAAAGCAGTGGAAGCAGGTGCAGCACCTGGCAAACACCTTTTGGGTCGGATGGAGGCGGGAGTACCTTACAACACTACAAGGCCGCAGCAATGGCAAGACGAACGTCAGAACATCAAAAGGGGCGAGCTGCTTCTTAAAGTTGCTCGAGTCAGCCGCAACAAATGGCCCATGCCTCTTGTCACCAAGACATTACCCAGTAGTGACGGAAAGGTCAGGAAGATTGAGTTCAGGATCACCAAACATGGAGCAGTCAAGACCTTCTTGAGACCTGTATCAGAGACCATGTTCCTCATGTCACCAAGGACTGAGACTTTAAAGTTAGTGGACATTCCTTACAGTATAAGTTATGTATATAGTGGTAATCATTTGATACCAGATGGGAAGCGTCATGTCACATCAGTGAACTTTACATTTGTTGTTTTCAGCACCACCTAGTGAGGGACAGAGAGGAGAGGAAACAGAGGGAAGAGGAAGGGCTGAGGGAGAAGCAGCAGAAGGAAGTGCACAACCGCCTCCGCAGGATGGAGGGGGAGCTCCAGCAGCGAGAGGAGAAGATTAGAGCACTGGAGGAGTGGATAGCAGAGCTGGAGGAGAGGCTGAGGGAGGAGAGGGACGAGGAGAGGAGGCGAGCACTGGAGGAGGAGCTGAGGAGAGAGCGAGAGCAGAGAGAGAGGCTGGAGAGAGAGATGGAGGTGCTGAGGGAGGAGTGGGAGAGGGAGAACAGAGAGGTGGAGGAGAGACACCAGAGGGAGATGGAGGAGCTCAGGCGGCGCTATGAGGGACATGCCAGAGACGAGGCAGAGAGACACAGAGAGGCCCTGCAGGAGGCGGTGGGGCTGATGGCACAGCTCCCTGCAGCAGCACTGGGGCTCAGCACTGAGGAGCTCAGGCAGCGCTATGAGGGACAGGCCAGAGAGCTGGAGAGTTACAGAAAGACAGTGGAGAGACTGTTACTGACAGTGGAGGGAATCGGAGAGAAGGTGGAGCATTTCACTGCAACTGGGCAGAGAGACACAGAGACACAGAGACAGTGAGACAGGATCAGACAGAGACACAGAGACAGTATCACATAGAGACACAGAGTTTGGGTCAGTTGCTTATTAAGACTGTGACTCAGTTTCGGGGGGATGTCTCAGTGACGAGACTGATCTGTTTAATACAGACTGGGGGGGCTGTGCGCTGCTTTAATTGCCTGGATGGACTACGAATGTGTTCTGTTATTTCTGTGCTCTTCCAGGTTCAGCACGGACTCGCCTGTCAGCGTTTTGTGTGTTGATGTTCATGGGATCCAGGGACTGTCTTTGCGGTTGAGTTTTATTTTGTCTCCGTTGCTGCAGTTGAACATTGTTCTGAACACCTGCTCTGGGCTGATTGCTGCTGAACACAGTCACAGCAGGGTGGATGTGGGTGGAGACTTTTCCTTGGTTTGTACAAACATATCTTCCCTGGGTTTTTTGTGTGCGTTTGATTGTTTGAGGTTCGTCAAAGGTAAATCTGTGGTCAATGTATTTGTACAACTGTGTTTTAACAAGATGGAGTCACTTATGACAGATGAGACTGTGCAGCTGTGAGGTCCCAGGTGATGGAGAATGGACTTGCTACTAAATATAATAACTGCCCAAACCTGTTTGCTCAGGTATCGTAGAAAGCAGCCATGAGGATGAAAGGGGTAAAGATTGAGGCATTAACATTAACTTAACATTACAGTGGCAAAATAATTTTACTTTAACTTTAGAGTCCAGAAAAGTCAATCCAAGAAAACATTCTTGAACCAAAAAGATTCCATAAGTTCACAGAAAAGGAAAAACAAACTAAACCAGCACTGCTGGAAAAACGCTGAATCACAGTAAAACTGCATCAGGCACCACACAAAAGGCAGCACTAATTGCGAGTGACCCTTCCTCTTGACCAGCAGAAGGAGCAGACCCCATCTCAGTGTGTATGTAAAGCATTAATAGTCCACCCACCCTGTTACAGAGGGAGGGAAAAGACAAACAGCACAAACAAACAGCTCCTTTGTACAGCATCTCTGTACAGAATAATCACCAACGATTATCATTGCTGTCAGTCTAACTGGTGTAATGTTCACTGACGTATGTGAATAAACGTCACAACACGAGGTGTGTTCAGTGTATTTATTGCACATCCAACACTCATACAGGCCATGACCCATTGCCTCTGCCCTATGCCCTATACCACGCTTACCACCTTCTGACTGGTAACACTTCTTAAGGTGGGATTAACTTTTTAAGGTATTCCATCAATAACATTACATCCTCTTTCTTAAAGTAAAGTTCCCCTATAACATACCATCGAGTATAAGGCGTTGAATCTTTCCATTTACATTGTATGGACTAGTAAGTAGTATTACGTAAAGTACTGATTGTTTAGAAGACTGCAATGACTTTAAGCACAATGAACAGAACGATCCTATTCTGTGACATATGCTCAGTATGTTGTATATATACACAATATGTACTCAAGGTATCCTCTTATACTCTTCAACTAAATATACTTATAACAAATCAGGTAAGTATTCCAACTAACAACTTTTATAACTCTTCTATTACTGTGTTTAGTGTGATCAGTATTTCATAAAACATAATAATAGAATATTGCACCATATCAAAGAAAAATAAATAACAATGTGCAAAACTGCACTCCACTTAAAACATTAAACTGGTCCCTCTTTTCTCTCTCTTCTTTATTGCCATGTTATAACCAGTAGCACACAGCACTGCTGGCCATGTTTTGCTTTGATGAGAGATTTGCATTCAGAAATGCAAGCTGTCTCTTTTTCAAGGGCCTGATGTGGTTTCTTCTCTCAGTAATTATTTGTCCCGTTTTTGAGAAGACCCTCTGAGGGAATGGATGTGGCCGCTATGCAGAGTCTCCCTGTCATGACTTTAGTAAGCCGTGGCTAGACAAATGCCTTGTTCTTCCACCAGCTCAGAGGATCTGCAGATCTTTGAGGCTCCTCCAAATAGGATCGGACCTCCATTATGGCATCTGCTGAGGGATTCCTTCATGCCGCATCCCCAGTTGCTCGCTCGTCAAACAGCATCCAAACAGCAGACATCTGTGGCACTACTGCTGGTGCTTCTGCTCCATCTGATCCCTCTTCATGCTGCTGTGGTACCTGAGCCAGCCAACTGCTGGGGTTATTCTTTGAAGAGCCTCATCAATCGCTCTGGTATCACTGAAGGCTCACTTCTTAAACCTGGGGTCAAGTGCAGCGGTTTCTGATAGCACATGATTATATTCCATTCTGTGGAACTTTCTGTCCACTGATGAACATAGGATGTCCATCAACTCTGTCACGTGTCCTGTGGTTACATTTGCTTCTCTCTGGCGGCTGGCTATGATTTGCTGCAGACCCTTACGCAGGAGTGTCATTTTTGAGGCTGTCACATACCTGAAAAGAGAGTACAGTGACTTATTAGGTCAGGTTCATGTTTTTTTCTCTACTGATACTACATTCTCATCTACTGCCCATATATATATATATATATATACATATATATATAATACTGGATTAAAGTACTGCTTACTGTACTTCTCTCCACTGATCTCCACAGTGACCTGCTCAAAGGCTTCCAGGACTCTGCACACCTCCTCCACCACCTCCCATTCCTCTTGGGTCAGAGCATCAACAGGTGCATTGACAATGGCCAGGGCAGAGATGATGGCATCCTTTGACTCAAGAAACCATTTCAATATATATAATGTTGAATTCCACCTTGTAGTGCAGTCTTGTTAAGGCCTCAGCTCAGGCATCCCCATCTGGCGTTGTGTAGACTTTAGTTTTTCAGCACCTACTGTGCTCCTGTGGAAGTATTCCACCGCTGCTTTCACTTTGTCCACAGGGGGCTTCATCACCTTGAGAGCATCGCTTACAATCAGGTTGATTGTGTGGGCAAGACAAGGATGATGGGTCCATTTTAAAAATATCATGGCTTTGGTTATGTTAACTGCATTGTTGCTAACACAACAACTCTCAACAGTTCCTCTGCCAAGTTCTCTGTCGTTGAATTCAAAGCAGCCCAGAAGACAGCTAGACATGTAAGAAGTGGTTACCCCTCATCTCCAGCAATCAGTGGTAAGGCAAACTGCAGTAGCTTTTTGGACTCTTTCCCACACTGAAGCCTGTGTGCTCTCGTACAGTTGTGGAATAAGTGATTTTGAAAGGGTTTTCCTGCTTGGAATTGTGTACATTGGATTTAGACTTTTGCTTTAATTTCTAAAACCTGTCCTCCACCATCGAAAATGGCTGGAAATCGGTGCCAATCATTTTATCCAATGCAATATCAATTTGGCCTTGTTTTGCTAGACATAGACTTTGGCATAAACTGGGCCATGGAAGACTGCGCTGCTGTGTGTCACGGAGCAGGCCTACCTGACTGAGTGGATGTATCTCCATGCACAGAGGTGCCAGCTCCACCACTATCACTAGCAGGCCCGCTAGTTTCTGGAAGCTCCGCTACAGCTAGCTTCACAGCTGGGCGCACAGTTTGCATATGCCAGTGTAGGTGTGCATAGAACTGGCTTTATATGAGATTTTGTTTTGGCAAATTCTACATTGTGCTATAACATTGTCTACATTATTAAAATGCATCCAAATGCTACTGTGCTTCCGACTCATTTTCCAGCTGTTGTTTTCACAGCTGTCCTCCTCTCTCCTCGGCTGCCGAGTGTGTGACTGTGAGTGCGTCGGCTCGGCTCGCCCTCTCGCGTCTTTGGTTCATTGGTTGACACTGCGTGTCTGATTGACAGGAACAACAGGTGAAGCAGACAGTCAGAACAGATGTGTACGCTTGAGTATTTAGGCCTATATTATTTTACTTCTTTCATTCCTTGAATTAGTTAATTCTATTTATTTAAATCTTTTGATTATTCGTATAATTTTTTTATATTCTTATAAATAGATACGGCTCCCAACGTTCACCTACAAGAGCCGACCCGTTTTTGAACGACCCGTCACTAGAGCAGAGCACACATGAGGCGCTGCTGAGAAGCCAGGCCTGGTCACAGAAGTCAATGCGACTCAAGTTCCCTTCATACTTTAGTGTGATCAGAAAATGCGCCATTGCGTCAGTTTAGATCAGATTAAGCAGCTTCACGACCCTTTAATAATCTTTCATTACTAGAATGTTTTATTCCTGTAGTCTGTGGATGCGTGACCTGGTGACGTCTGTTCTGGCTGAGTTCATACAGACTCTGCAGATTCTGCGCAGACTCGGCAAAGTATGTGTGTCATGAATGCGGCCTCAGTTTCGAGTGGAAATACACGAGTCACGATGCGCACATGGCGCTGCACAGAAACTGCTGAGTCTGCGGTCAGAGCACCACCTGCTGCTGCAGCTGTGCAATTACTCCACTGGGCCTAATAGCCTGACTGACACACTGACTGGATAACTGACTTCTTGTTTTTCTCTCCTCTGTGCCTAATGGCTTATTTGATGTTGGTTTACTTTATTTTAGTTCATTTAAACAGTTTATTTATTTCATTTTTCATTGTGCTGTAGTGTTTACCAGTCGGTAAAGTGCACTGTGGCTGCCCTGCGAAAGGTGCTATACTAATAGAAACTGACTGACTGACAGACTGACTGATTAACTGACTGACACAGACTATCTGACTGACACACTGAATGATTGACACTGACTGACACACTGCAGGCTCTTGTCCATGGTCTCGGTCTCGGCGCTCCGGCCATCGGCACACCACTCCCCAACAGAGCGAGGCGGCGCATGTCATAGGAAAGAGCCTTTTTAATGAAAAAGTTACAAGTTTCTTTCACCCTTACAAATAAATTAATGCACTTTGTACAAAAGCACAGTAAAAGGCAAGGAGGAGTAAAAATGGAAAGTCTCTCAAACAAGTGAGAAAATAACTTAAACTACGATTACATAATAATACTTTATAATACCAAACAACTCAACACACCCAGCACACGGGCCCCGCGCCTCCTGGTCTGTTAGGCAAAACATATAAAAATAGAACAGGAATGAGAAGGTCTATCGATTGTGTTGCTGTGTTTACCACTCTGCTTCTCACCATGGGTGCCCTGCAGGGGGCGCTGCACAAATACAAATGGCACCATCTGATCCAGAGTCCAGCGTTTGGTTTTACACCGTGATCGCACACAGGTCTGCTGTGTGGAGTGTGGGACAGGTCTGTGTTGTGTAACTGTCTGTGTTGTGTGCAGTCTGAGACAGGTCTGTGTTGTGTGGAGTGTGAGACAGGTCTGTGTTGTGTAACGGTCTGTGTTGTGTGCAGTGTGAGACAGGTCTGTGTTGTGTAACTGTCTTTGTTGTGTGCAGTGTGAGACAGGTCTGTGTTGTGTAACTGTGTTGTGTGGAGTGTGAGACAGGTCTGTGTTGTGTAACTGTCTGTGTTGTGTGCAGTGTGAGACAGGTCTGTGGTTTGTGGAGTGTGGGACAGGTCTGTGTTGTGTAACAGGCCTCCTCTCATTTGTAAACTTTCTTATGTTCTTATTATTGTTCCTTTCAGACCCTGCGGTCTCAGATCAGGGTCCTTGTTGTTGTTGTTGGGTGGTTGTTGTCTTTGACGGGGTTGTGCGCGCAGGTGTGTGTGGTTCGGGTCCTCCATCATCTCCACAGTTTTCAGTGACTACAGTACAGGCTGGCTGAGAAACTGATCCCCACGTGGAGCCATGTTGGCTCTGACCGCACTGGGCTTGGCTAGGGACCCTGTGTTGGAGCCAAAATGGCATCAGTTTCCACAACAGAAGAGAACACTCATCCACACGGCAACAGAGCGCAGTTCTCCAGTGAAGCTGCTCCGCAGTGGCGTCTCGGTTTGATCCAAAATGGCAGGCGGTACACAACTCTCTCCCGGGGCAGCAAGTTCGAGAAACAGTTGGAAAGTTAAACAAAACACTACATAAAAGGCAAAGAGAAGCAGAGAGAGTTGGACACTGCCGCCCTCCGTCTGCCATCTTGGCTCCTGCACAATGACTTCCCCAGAGTCCTGGTCAGAGCCACAATGGCGCCGGCGTGGGCCTCTAGGGGTCCACGAAGGAGACCATGATGTAGCGCGTGCCCTGGGTGGTGGGCAGCCCCTCGTGGTAGTGCGTCAGCCGGCCCGGGTGCATGAAGGACCAGCCCTTCCGCGGGGCCTCCACACTGCAGTCGTAGCGCAGGAACCGGCAGCCTCCGCCCTGCGGGGCACAGAGTGCCATCAGTACACAGAGCGCAGGGCACAGTTGCACCAGCACAACACCCATACGCAACATACAGCACACAGCACAACAACCACATGCAACACACACACACACACACACACCACACAGAAAAACACCCACACGCAACATACAGCACATCACATCACACACACACACACACACACACACACACACACACACACACAGAAAAACACCCACATGCAACATACAGCACATAGAAAAACATACAACACAATACCCTCACGCAACATACAGCACACAGCACAACACCCAGATGCAACATACAGCACACGGCACACATGCAACATCAAGCACAGATGCCCAGCCAGGTGAGCACGAAGAGAGAAACGTGTTGGTCGGGGTCAGTACCTGGAAGTCGGTGCCCTTGCTGTTGAGCGCGATGTTGATGGTGAAGGTGGACGAGTCGTGATGCGGCCGCAGGGACGGCTGCTCGTCCGGCCGGTAGCGCACCACGAAGTTCATCACTGCGTTGCCCTGGGAGAGAGAGTCACACAGCGTCTTGGTGTCAGTGTGCGAGTCTCCCAGTGTGTCAGTGTGTCAGTGTCAGTGCGTCAGGGCCTGACCTTGGGGAAGTACCCGGGGTACAGTTTCTCCGTCACAGGGTTGATGTACTCCCTCAGGAACTTCAGCCACTCCTTCTCGAAGCCAATCTGGTTCATGTGGATGTCCACGGTGGGCACGTTCTCATAGCCGCCGGACAGACGCTCGTCCTAGGGGTGGACAGTGCGATCAGCGGCAGTGATGGCAGACGAGGGGTGAGCGGCGGTGCTCAGACGGCCGGGGGGTGCTTACCGTGTGCTTGCCTCCAGACCACTGTCCGAAGTTCTCCATCTCCTCCACCAGCTCGTCACACATGCGGTCGGAGAACGCCGGGAACCAGTACACGTCCGGGCAGGGCTGGAGGGGCAGGGACAGTGTCCTGAGAGGCTCCAGCAGACACACCTCTCTCTCACACTCACTCTCTCACAGACTCTCTCTCTCACTCACCTGTTCCACCACATGCCCCTCTTCTTCAAAGATTTTAGAGTAGTTTTCATGGAGGTATTTCTCCTTCCAGTCCTGCAGACAGAACAGGGACAGAGAGACAGAAGAGGGACAGAGACAGAGGGACAGAGTGTCAGCAAGCCAGCTGCTCCCATACCTCCCACCCCACATCTGTGTGCTTGTGTATGCGTGACCGTGTGCATTTTTCTGTTTGTGTGCATGGTCTGTCCCAGTCTGAGTCTCTGGGTCTCTCCGGCCTGAGTCTCTCTGGTCTGTCCGGTCTGTCTCTCCAGTCTGAGTCTCAGTCTGTCTCTCTCTCCGAGTCCCTCCAATCACACTGACCACAGGGTTGTCGAAGATCTGCCACATGTCCGGGTGCAGCCGGCTGGTGTTGTAATTCGACGTGGAAACGAGGCGTCCAAACTCATCGCGATTCGACACGAACATGAACACGCCCTGAAAGAGAGGGACGGTCAATATCCACACGCTGAAGGAGAGAGGGGGAGAGAGAGAGAGAGAGAGAGAGAGAGAGAAGGGACAGATGGACGGGTCGGACCTGGTCTCGGACAGTCCTGCAGAAGACCATGTCAGGGTCCAGGCCATCCTGCGCGTACAGGTTGACCTGCGCCAGCGGCCCCCGCAGCACTGAGCCCTTCATCAGGTAGACCTGCGTGAGGTACGGCACGTTCCACACCCCCCTGGGAGAGAGAGAGCGAGAGGGTGGTCATTGTCACGGCCGTGTCAGCGGAGATGGTGTCCACTGTGCAGCTCCGTCACATCGTCCCCACGGCGCCTGTCCCCCTCCCCGGCCCCCCACTCACACACGCTTGCCCTGCACGATGTCGATGTAGTCCTCCGAGCGAGCGTAGAAGCCCTCGGGGCTCAGAGCGCCCCAGAAGTTAGACCACAGCTTCCCATGGCGTGACAGCATGGGAGCAATCACGGGCCTGGGGGGGGAAAAAAGAGAGAGGTCAGTGTATCACTCAGTGTGTCTGCTAGTCAGTGCGTCAGGCGGTCAATGTGTCAGGCGGTCAATGTGTCAGTCCGTGCGTCAGGCGGTCGGCCTCTCACTTGTTCTCCTCAATCAGGATGCCCAGGGTGTTGGGGTTGACCAGCGCCACGTCCGAGTCGATGCTGAAGTAATAATCACAAGCAGGGTCCTGCCGGCACTTGTCCCTGAGACACACAGGCACTGGGATTACACTCTGACACAATCACACACACACACACACACACACACACACACACACACACACACACACTGAGGTTACACTGACACACACACACACACACACACACACAGTGACTCGGGTTACTCTCTGTCTGACACACACACACAGGCACTGAGGTTACTCTCTGACACACACACACAAACACAGGTTATAATCTGTCTCACACACTCTCACACTGGACTCACACGGCCATGGCGCGGGCCGCTCCGTGCTGCAGGTTCTCCTCAGGCCCAACGAGCCGGACCTCCCGGAACTGCGTGTGGAACTGCTGCCAGAACTGCTGTATGTGCTGCTCGTGGTACACAACCTGAGGGAGGGAGGGGGGACATGAGTGGAGGAGCAGTGCACACCGGTGTCGCAGCGTGTCGTGGTGTCGCAGCGCGGGTGTGTGTGGCGGTGCGGGTGTGCTGTGTGCTGTGTGGCAGGGCACTGACATTGTTGTGGATGAACAGCTGCAGGCGCGTGAGGGGGTAGTTCAGGGTGGCCAGACGCTGCAGGAACTCGGGCAGGAAGGGCGTCGGCTGCTCGATGAACACGCCCACCTGGACCAGGGGCAGCTCCTCGTCCTGAGCACAGAGCACAGAGCACACTCAACACACCGACTGAACAGTCAACACACAGCAGCAGACAGGTTTCTGTCCTCTGCAGGCAGAGAGACAGAGATGAAAGAGCTGAACGAACAGACAGATGGACTGACCGTGAGTTGGCCGATGTCCAGGAGGTCGAGGTCACAGACCCCACAGCCCTCCTCGTGGGTCCAGGCCGTAGGGACGTAGTTACCCAGGTAGTTCAGCTGCAGCTGCAGGCGGAAGACAGACAGATGGACAGTCAGGTAATTGGATCAACACACAGACAGACACAGTGGCATAGGACAGACAGACACACTGATACAGTCAGACACACCGACACAGTCAGTCAAGACAGTCAGACATACAGACACACAGTGGCATAGGACAGTCAGACACGCAGTGTTGGGGGCATCATGGCTCACCTTGGTCGGCCCGTTGCCGTGGATCACCACGGGCAAGGTGTCGTACGCCACGTTCCTCGCCCGCACTCGGCCTTTCTCAAACTTCAACACCACCTCCTCTGCAGAGGACAGAGCACAGCACTGAGACACAGAGACACTGAGACCCAGAGACACTGAGACCCAGAGACACTGAGACCCAGAGACACTGAGACCCAGAGACCCAAAACAGCACTGAGACACAGAGAGAGAGACGGCTCTCACCAATCGCCCCATTCAGGTTCTGGAAGATCCGAGAGCGATGGTCCAGAGTCATGTTGAACTTCTCCTGCAACAGAGAGACACACAGTGAGCACACTGTACTACCCACACTCAGAGGCCCCCTGTCCCTGTGCTGTGGCCCCCGGCCCCACTGACCCGCAGGCCCTTGTTCAGGTAGAACTGCGTGTAGAACAGCTGGTCGTCGTCGTCGTCACGGAGTTTCCAGCTCTGAACGATGCTGTTGATCTGGGGTGCGAAGCCGATGAAGCCTGAGGACGCGAGGATAGACAGAGGGACACACGGACATAGAGACACATACAGGCACACAGACACATGGACAGGGACAGAGACAGACAGACTCTGATTAAAATGTTCACTATCACTAGTGGATGTTTTATTGTTATATATACACACTATATTGTTGTGTAGTGTTGTGTAGGGCTCTTACCCCCGGAGTTGAGGTAGCGCTTGCCCGTGTACACAGGGGGGTATTTGCTGGCCAGTTTCTGGTCCGGCCAACAGAAGCCCTCAGCCGAGAAAATGACCTTGTGATTCATCCGGCTGAACTTCCACAGCAGCTCCTGGGGCCCACTGGCAAAGATCACGTCATAGCTGCAACACAACACCCAACACAGTCACTACACACTGGCAAAGATCACAACACCCAACACAGTCACTACACACTGGCGAAGATCACATCATAGCTGCAACACAACACCCAACACAGTCACTACACACTGGCGAAGATCACATCATAGCTGCAACACAACACACAACACAGTGACTACACACTGGCGAAGATCACATCATAGCTGCAACAACACCCAACACAGTCACTACACACTGGCGAAGATCACGTCATAGCTGCAACACAACACAGTGACTACACAACACAACACAGTCACTACACACTGGCGAAGATCACATCATAGCTGCAACACAACACACAACACAGTCACTACACACTGGCGAAGATCACGTCATAGCTGTAACAACACCCAACACAGTCACTACACACTGGCAAAGATCACGTCATAGCTACAACACAACACAACACAGTCACTACACACTGGCGAAGATCACAACACCCAACACATTCACTACACACTGGCGAAGATCACATCATAGCTGCAACACAACACCCAACACAGTCAATACACACTGGCGAAGATCATGTCATAGCTGCAACACAACACAGTGACTACACAACACAACACAGTCACTACACACTGGCGAAGATCACATCATAGCTGCAACACAACACAGTCACTACACACTGGCAAAGATCACGTCATAGCTGCAACAACACCCAACACAGTCACTACACACTGGCGAAGATCACATTATAGCTGCAACACAACACACAACACAGTCACTACACACTGGCAAAGATCACGTCATAGCTGCAACAACACCCAACACAGTCACTACACACTGGCGAAGATCACATTATAGCTGCAACACAACACACAACACAGTCACTACACACTGGCAAAGATCACGTCATAGCTGCAACACAACACAGTGACTACACAACACAACACAACACAGTCACTACACACTGGCGAAGATCACAACACCCAACACAGTCACTACACACTGGCGAAGATCACGTCATAGCTG
>NC_089863.1:510000-577500 GCF_036373705.1 Amia ocellicauda | reverse complement strand
CGCCGCTGGTATTAATACACACTCTGAGCCCGTCTCCTCCAGCACGGCTGCTGTGGACTGCCCACGACACACTACACGACACACCACACACGACACACTGCGCACTGCACCGCGATGATGATGATCAATATCGTGACTGTGCACTGATATCTGCGCAGCTGTAATAAAGTAACTGTAACAACTGCACAGAGCGCCGCGCAGCTCGGATACATTGTAACGGTCCGTCCGTCTGTCGCGACAGTTACCTGGAGGAATGGCCTGCGGGTCCCCGGCGGCAGCGCAGTCCGAGACACCGACAAGTATCGCACAGAGCACGAACAGAGCAGCCCCGTCCATCGCTCCCTGTCTCTGTCTCTCTGTCTGTCTCTCCTGCACGTCTCTCTCTCACTCTCTCTCTCCCGAGTCCGCAAATCTCGCGAGTGTTGCGCTGGGAAATGGAGCAGCGCTGCTGACACCGCGTCCGTCCACAGGGAAGCCCCGCCCTCCGCGCCCAGTCGGCCAATCAGATCGCCCTGAGCGCAGACTGACGCGTCGAGTGACCCGTCAGAAGGAAGCAAAGGGAGTACGCGGCCCAATCAGAGCGGGGCCCGTGAAAGTGAGAGTCTGCGATGGAAAGTTCGTGAAAAGAGAGAGAGAGCGAGAGAGAGGGATTCCGGAGAGGGAGCTGCGCTGCCACGTCTCAGGAATGTGATCTGGGGGCTACATCGGTGGGGAGGGGTCCTGCGTGCCTCCCTGCAGCGGTGCCGACGGGCTGAGCTGAGACCCGCAGCTGTGCGTGTGCAGAGACAGAGACCCGCACAGTGCTGACCACCACCCACAACCCCCCCAACCCCACCACCACCTCCACAACAATCATTATAATAATTACACTGATCATAGTTTTACACTTCTCCCCTAAAAAGTGAACTGTAAGAATGACACACTGCGCAGGGGCAGAAACCTGTTTGGCTGCAACTGTGGCTTCAGTCAGGTTTCTGGCTGTGTTTACATTGCACTCCCCCTCTCCCTCTCTCTCCTCTTCCCCCTCTGTCCCTCTATCTCTCCTCTCTCCTCTCTGTCTCTCCCTTTCTCTCCTCTCTGTCCCTTATCTCTCGTCTCTCCTCTATAATATAATATCGCCAGTCCTCTCTCTCCCAACTGCAGAGATACATCACAGTATCGCAGTATGACTGCAGTTTCACAGTATTACTGCAGTGTCACAGTATTACTGCACTGTCACATTATTACTATAGTGTCACAGTATTACTAGTGTCACAGTATTCCTGCAGTGTCACAGTATTACTGAGTGTCACAGTATTACTACAGTGTCACAGTATTACTGAGTGTCACAGTATTACTACAGTGTCACAGCACTACAGTGTCACAGTATTACTGAGTGTCACAGTATTACTACAGTGTCACAGTATTACTGAGTGTTACAGTATTACTACAGTGTCATAGCACTACAGTGTCACAGTATTATTGAGTGTCACAGTATTACTGAGTGTCACAATATTACTATAGTGTCACAGTATTACTGAGTATCACGGTATTACTGCAGTGTCACATTATTACTATAGTGTCACAGTATTCCTGCAGTGTCACAGTATTCCTGCAGTGTCACAGTATTACTGAGTGTCACAGTATTACTACAGTGTCACAGTATTACTGAGTGTCACAGTATTCCTGCAGTGTCACAGTATTACTATAGTGTCACAGTATTACTGAGTGTCACAGTATTACTATAGTGACACAGTATTACTGCAGTGTCACATTATTACTATAGTGTCACAGTATTCCTGCAGTGTCACAGTATTACTATAGTGTCATAGTATAACTATAGTGTCACAGTATTACTGAGTGTCACAGTATTACTACAGTGTCACAGTATTACTGAGTGTCACAGTATTACTATAGTGTCACAGTATTACTGCAGTGTCACATTATTAATATAGTGTCACAGTATTACTACAGTGTCACAGCACTACAGTGTCACAGTATTACTATAGTGTCACAGTATTACTATAGTGTCACAGTATTATAGTGTCACAGTATTCCTGCAGTGTCACAGTATTACTATAATGTCACAGTATTACTATAGTGTCACAGTATTACTATATTGTCACAGTATGACTGCAGTGTCACAGTATTACTATAGTGTCACAGTATTACTATATTGTCACAGTATGACTGCAGTGTCACAGTATTACTATAGTGTCACAGTTTTACTGCAGTGTCACATTATTACTATAGTGTCACAGTATTACTATAATGTCACAGTATTACTATAGTGTCACAGAATGACTGAGAGTCACAGTATTACTGCAGTGTCACATTATTACTATAGTGTCACAGTATTACTATAGTGTCACATTATTACTATAGTGTCACAGTATTACTACAGTGTCACATTATTACTATAGTGTCACATTATTACTATAGTGTCACAGTATTACTACAGTGTCACAGTATTACTATAGTGTCACAGTATTATTGAGTGTCACAGTATTATAGTGTCACAGTAGTACTATAGTGTCACAGTATTACTACAGTGTCACAGCACTACAGTGTCACAGTATTACTGAGTGTCACAGTATTCCTGCAGTGTCACAGTATTATAGTGTCACAGTATTACTGAGTGTCACAGTATTACTGCAGTATAACAGTATCAGTACAATATCACATAATCAGCACAGTATCACAGTATTACTGCAGTGTTGCTGTATCAGTGCAGCATCGCAGTGCAGTGTTGGTTTCCCTGTGAACTGGGCAGCTGGAAGAGCTTCACAGTTTATCTCTGCTTTTCACAAGAATAATAACTTGATCAATATATTGATCACTTGTATCGTGTGATTAGGCAGCGTCTCTATGAATTCCTTCATTCAGAGCCTTGTGTCTCCTGTGGTTTGACCTGGTTTTAGCTCAGATATACCAGGACGTGTTTCTGTCATTTGAATTTGCACGGATTTTACATGTACTGTAAACCTGTTTCTTGTGATGACTCCCTCCGGCCGGGCAATGACATAAAGAAATACATTAATTATCCCTGCTGTTGCTCAATGCTCTGTAATGTACTTTTCCAATCATTAATTGAAATCATGCATTAGATGAATTTTATTAGCTATAAAACTCCACAACAGCAAAAACGTCACAAATAATTTCTGTGAGAGACTGTATCTGTCCCAGGGGAAAGGGAGCGGGGCAGCTGGGGAGCGGTTTGGGACATCTTGTTGCATGGAGGGTGAGTGAGAGGTCAGAGGTCAGAACTCCTACAACTTCCTGGGCTGGCTTCCTGTCCTGAGCTGCCAACAGTCCCTGTCTGGGGCTTAACCCCTTCAGCGCTGAAGCCTTCAGTCATTCCCTCCTCTCTCACAGTCGGCCCTCATTCAGGGGCCCCTGAATATCCTGTCCCCTGAGGACAGTGGTGCCTGTCCCGTCGGTGGTTGTGTACTGTGTGGCCATGGTGTCTGACCGCGGTGTGTCCCCGCTGACGCAGAGATGTTTTTTAGAAAGTGCGTGTTGAACCCTGGTCCCGTTTACTCTGCCATCTGTGTACACAGGCGGCTGTGTTTGCTGCTCAAAGTACAGCGCAGGACACCATGCGCTCGGGGGGCAGAGCGCCGCGCCAGAGGAGCAGAAGGCACCCGACCACACAGACACGCAAAGCTCACCACAGACAGGTACGTACAGGTGTGCCAGGATATATGTGTGTGTGTGTGTGCGTGTGCGTGTGTGTGTGTGGAGGACCCTGACCCCCACAGCCCCCCGGTTATTGAAGTTATTATTTGCCTCATCTCCCCAGTTCAGCATGTGTCTCCATGTCTCTGTGTCTCTGTCTCTCTGTGTGTCTGTGTCTCTCTATGTGTCTGTGTGTCTGTGACTCTCTGTGTCTCTCTGTGTCTATGTCTCTCTCTGGACATCTCTGTGTTTGTGCATCTCTTTGTTCTTTGTCTCTGTGTGCCTCAATGTTTGTGTGTCCCTGTGTCTCTGTGTATCAAAATCAAATTCAAATTGAGCTTTATTGGCACAACCTCTTTCTTTGTTGTTACCAAAGCATGTATGATACAGATGATGCATGAAAACAACTCTCTGTGTTTGTGTGTTTGTGTCTCCTAATCTCTGTGCTGCAGTGACCTCCATGTGATCTTACAATCGCTGATGCAGGTCCCATACAAAAGCTTCAGATCTTCCCTCTGCTCTATTGGGCGTCAGAGTGACGTATATGACATCATATAGTCAGAGTGACCTACGTGATATAGTCAGAGTGATATACACTGATCAGCCATAACATTATGACCACCTGCCTAATATTGTGTAGGTCCCCCTTTTGCCGCCAAAACAGCCCTGACCCGTCGAGGCATGGACTCCACTAGACCTCTGAAGGTGTGCTGTGGTATCTGGCACCAAGACGTTAGCAGCAGATCCTTTAAGTCCTGTAAGTTGCGAGGTGGGGCCTCCATGGATCGGACATGTTTGTCCAGCACATCCCACAGATGCTCGATTGGATTGAGATCTGGGGAATTTGGAGGCCAAGTCAACACCTTGAACTCGTGATTCATCAGACCAGGCCACCTTCTTCCATTGCTCTGTGGTCCAGTTCTGATGCTCACATGCCCATTGTAGGCGCTTTCGGCAGTGGACAGGGGTCAGCATGGGCACCCTGACTGGTCTGCGGCTACGCGGCCCCATACGCAACAAACTGCGATGCACTGTGTGTTCTGATACCTTTCTATCAGAACCAGCATTCACTTTTTCAGCAGTTTGAGCTACAGTAGCTCGTCTGTTGGATCGGACTACACGGGCCAGCCTTCGCTCCCCACGTGCATCAATGAGTCTTGGCCGCCCATGACCCTGTTGCCGGTTCAGCGCTTTTCCTTCCTTGAACCACTTTTGATAGGTACTGACCACTGCAGACCGGGAACACCCCACAAGAGCTGCAGTTTTGGAGATGCTCTGACCCAGTTGTCTAGCCATCACAATTTGGCCCTTGTCAAAGTCGCTCAGATCCTTACGCTGCATATTTTTCCTGCTTCTAACACATCAACTTTGAGGACAAAATGTTCACTTGCTGCCAAATATATCCCACCCACTGATAGGTGCCATGATAACAAGATTATCAGTGTCATTCACTTCACTTGTCAGTGCTCGATAATGTTATGGCTGATCGGTGTATGTGATATAGTCAGAGTGACGTACAGTTTCTGATATGAGGTATAGGATCCTATGTATGTTGCAGGATTAGAGCTGAGGGTCTGTCCTACTCTCTGCTATCCACACAGGGCTGACAGTTATGACCGAAACCTACCAGGATGACTTACAGGATCTGGATGTGGACGAAGACAAGAAATTCTGGAAGAATGGTGTGTGGGGGGGGGGCAGTGTATGTGTGTCAGTGTGTCAGTGTGGGGGTGTCAGTGTGGGGCTCAGTTCTGTGTCTGTTGCAGCGATGGACAGCGGGCTGCTCCGGGCTGGGGGGCCGCACAGGTGGTCTCGGAAGATGCTCTTGATGGGGGCCGTCAGCGCCTCTCTGCTGCTCTCACTCATCATTGCCATGTCCGTCAGCAGTGAGTAACCCCCCCCACAACCCAAACCCGTCCCCAATGACCCTGTCTCCCACCTCTGTCCTTGACTGAACACCCCTCAGTGTCCCCAATGATCTGGTCTCCTGCCTGGGTCCCTGTGCTGTGCAGTTGTCGAGCTCTTGTTCCTGTGTTTCAGATGCCAAGACTCAGAGCAAGTTGTCTGAACTGGAGGGCTCTCTGGCCAACCTCAGCAGCTCAGTGAAGACGGAGCTCCAGGCTGTCCAGACTACAGGTGGGTTCGGACACACAGGCTGACGAACAGACGGACAGACTCTGCTGACGGACAGGGTGAGGACGATGACCCACTAACTGCACTGTTGTCTCCATGCAGCTCAGAAGGCGAATGAAGGAATGACAAGGGTAAAGTCTTCCCTGGAGGACACAGTGGCCCAGCTGCTGCAGGGTACATCCACACACGTCCCTGCCCTGTCTCTGTGTCTCTCTGTCTCGCGTCTCTCTCTTACTCAGCCTCTCTCTGTCTCCCTGTACTGCCTTTGTGTGTTCAATGTGTGTTCAATCAGAAGAGTGTGTGTTCAGGACAGTGTGTGTTCAGGCAGTCTGTGTTCAGGACAGTGTCCATGTGTTTCAGTCAGTGAATCTGTCAGACGGATGGACGAGCTGGACATCCTGAAGTCATACGTCTCTGAACTGAGGTGCTTCATGGACAAAGTGAAGAACAACAGTGAGTGTGTGTGTGTGTGTATTTGTGAATGTGTGTGTGCAGATTTGTATTTGTAAGTGTGTGTTTGAATATTTCCTCTCCTCCCCGCTCTGCCACAGAAACCTCCTCCATCTGCTGTCCGAGCGGCTGGCTGCTCTTCGATCAGAGCTGCTACTTCATGTCTGCGGAGCGGCTGCCCTGGGACGAGGCCAGGGATTACTGCGTCGGCAAGGGAGGCTACCTGGCCATCCTGAAGAGCCCGCAGGAGCGGGTGAGCGGCCGTCCCCTCCGAGATGCAGGGTCCCTCAGTGCCTCTGTGTCTGTGTGTCTCTGCGTGTTACTCAGTCTATCCCTGTCTCAGTGTGTGTCTCTGCGTGTTACTCAGTGTCCGCCCGTCTCAGCATGCTGCTTGTCACTGTGTGTCTCCTGTCTCAGTGCATGTCTCTGTGATGCTCAGTGTCTCAATCTCTCTTCCCATTCAGGGCTTTGTGTCCAGAAGGACGATGCCCAATTATTACTGGATTGGTTTGACAGATGCGAGGACGGGAAGCTGGGAGTGGGTGGACAAGACTCCTTATGTCATGGTCCGCGAGTGAGTTCTGCCTCCCCTCCTCTCTCCTCTCCCTTGTGCCTCTCTCCATCTCTTCCTCTCTGTCCCCTCTCCTTTCCCCTCTTCCTCCTCTCTGTCCCCTCTCCTTTCCCCTCTTGCTCCTCTCCGGCCCCTCTCCTTTCCCCTCTTCGTCCTGTCCCCTCTCCTTTCCCTTCCTCGTCTGTTCCCTCTCCTTTCCCCTTTTCCTCCTCTCCTTTCCCCTCTTCCTCCTCTGTCCCCTTTCCTTCCTTTCCCCTCTTCCTCCTCTGTCCCCTCCCCTTCCTCCTCTGTCCCCTCTCCTTTCCCCTTCCTCCGCTCTGTCCCCTCTCCCCTTCCTCCTCTGTCCCCTCTCCTTTCCCCTTCCTCCGCTCTGTCCCCTCTCCCCTTCCTCCTCTGTCCCTTCCTTCCCCTCTTCCTCCTGTCCCCTTTCCTCCCCTCTTCCCTCTTCCTCCTCTGTCCCCTCTCCTCCCCTTCTTTCTCTGTCCCCTCTCCTCTCCCCTTCCTCCTGTCCCCTATCCTCTCCCCTTTGAATCTTGATTCAAAGACTTGATCCAAGTCTTCAAAATCATGAAAGGCATCTCCTTTCCCCTCTCCCCTCTTCCTTCTCTGGCCCCTCTCCTTTCCTCTCTTCCTCCTCTGTCCCCTTTCCTTCCCCTCTTCCTCCCGTCCCCTCCTTTCCTCTCTGTCCCCTTTCCTTCCCCTCTTCCCTCTCCTCCCTGAGACCGGTCTGTGACTAGGCCGCTGTCCCTCTGACCCACAGGGAGTGGATGCCCAACCAGCCGGACGACTGGTCCCACCACGGGCTGGGCGGAGGCGAGGACTGCGCCCACCTGCACATCGATGGCCGCCTGAATGACGACCACTGCTCCAGGAGGTACTACTTCGTCTGTGAATACTGAGAAGTGCCTGTGTGCCCCGTCTGACAGACCCCCGGCGTCCCGGGACCCCGATACACCCTGTGTACTATAATAAACAAGTAGCACCGATCCAGCTGGCAGCCTGTGCTTTATTTCACTGTCACTGTCGTTGTTGCCCTGTTCCTCGTAGCTGGCGAATCAGAGTTATTACATGCAGGTAACAGAAATGTCCACTATAATTACACTATGGGAGGTACAGATCTAGATGAAGTAACGCATGAGAAAGACCTAGGAGTCTATGTGGACTCCTCACTTTCTCCATCCAAACAATGTGGGGAAGCAATAAAAAAGGCAAACACAATGCTAGGGTATATTGTCAAAAGTGTAGAATTGAGAACAAGGCCAGTGATGTTCAGACTGTATACTAGTTAGAGCTCATCTGGATACTGTGGACAGTTCTGGGCTCCACACTTTTATTGCTGCTCTAGAGGCAGTTCAGAGGAGAGCAACCAGACTTATTCCAGGTCTGAAGGGAAAGTCCTACTGAGAGACTGAGGACCTGAACCTTTTCACCCTGGAACAGAGGAGACTACATGGGGACTTGATCCAAGTCTTCAAAATCATGAAAGGCATCGACCACATCAAACCAGAGCAGCTTTTCCAGATCAGCAGGGACACACGCACCCGGGGACACAAATGGAAATTGGGCTTCAAGGCATTCAAGACAGTAAACAGGAGACACTTCTTCACACAGAGAGGCGTCACAATCTGAACAAACTCCCCAGCGATGTGGCTGAAGAGACAATGTGGGAACATTCAAAAACAGACTGGATAGGATCCTTGGATCACTTAGTTATTAATGGACACCAAACGAGCACGATAGGGCGAATGGCCTCCTCTCGATTGGACACTTTCTTATGAAAGTTTGTTCTTAAAATTTGAATTATTATTCCCCATCTCAGACTATTAATCAGTGCAGCAGGGATGCTTTCTGCAGTATTCCCCATGCTGTCGGTGCTGGCAGAGTCACGTGACCCCTGGCAGAGCTGCATGCTCCTCTCACACCTTGGACTCAAAGAAAGAAGGAGCAGCGAGCCGGTCGTGAGCAGCACTAGCTGCCAGACTGACAGAATTGACATGCAGGACTCGTCCCCCTCAGCGCCGAGACAGAGCCCCCTTGTTCTGCCACCACGGGTCAGCTGACTGGTGGCTGGAGGGGCAGGGAGAGGACTGTGGCACAGCACGGCCCGGCACAGTGGGGACGGCACTCAACACCTCGTTCTGAATGCCACATAGAGAGAGAGGAGGAGAGAAAGAGAGAGAGAGAGACAACACCTCGCTCTGACTGCCAGAGAGAGGGAGAGGGAGAGGAGAGACCAAGAGAGAAAGCGAGAGAGATTGGGAAGGAAGCTGCCGCTCCAGCATGCTGAATTCCAGCAACCCCGAGGCCGGCCCCCTGCAGGACCCGGTGTCACTGAACGTGGGGGGTGAGCTGTACACCACCACGCTGGCCACGCTTACCCGCTGCCCCGACTCCATGCTGGGCGCCATGTTCACCGGCCGCCTGCCCCTGGCACGAGACGGGCGCGGCCGCTGCTTCATCGATCGCGACGGCCGCGTGTTCCGGCACGTGCTGAACTTCCTGCGCTCGGACACGCTGGACCTGCCCCGGGGCTTCGGGGAGCTGGCGCTGCTGCGCCGCGAGGCTGACTTCTACCAGATCCGGCCCCTGATGGAGGCACTGGGCCGCCTGGAGGTGGGGGCCACGGGTGGGGCCCTGCTGAGCGCCGAGGTGGACCGGCAGGCGCGCACGCTGCACTTCAACCTGAAGAGGGCGCCGGAGACATACGAGCTGTGCGCCTGCGCCGTGACGGTGTTCAGCGCTCGCCTGTTCTGCACCTCGGCCCCCTTCCTGCAGCTGCTGTGCCGCCGGCTAAGCTACCGGGGCCGTGATGGCGCTGCCCCCCCCCAGCCCGACCCCGGCCGGCCCCACCGTCTCCGCCTGGAATGGACGCCGCGGCCGGACGAGCTGCCACCCGAGCAGTACGGGAAGCAGCGCTACCGCGAGCTGAGCGCCGTGGACCCCCTGGGCGGCCCCCCGCGGGACGTGCCCGACACCAGCGCCCTGCTGGAGGAGCTGCTGGCGCTGGCGCTGGCCGAGGGCTTCCGCCTGGACGCCGTGTCCCCCGTTGACGCCGCTGTCCTGGACGCCTGCTCGCTGCGGCTGGTCCGGCACTGAGGAGCTACGGAGAGCCAGAGGGGCCAGGCGTGCAGAGACCCACGGTTACAGCACGACTGAACTCGACCGGCGCCTCAGCTCTGGTTTGGCCGATTGACAAGACCTAACCGAAGCAGGAAAGTAGAGAATAAGGAAGCAACACAGAAGGTATTGATCGACTGCTAATCCTGTAATCCTCAAAGTGTGAAACCGGCTCCACCGCACAGCCTGCGGCCCGACCCGGCTCTCAGCACGAGGAACCGGTCCAGATGTGTCCGGGGAGGGAGTCCTGGCGGGGCTGGGTGAGGGTCAGGAGTCCCGATGGGTCCAGGGGAGGGTGTGTGTGAGGGTCAGGGTCAGGGGTCTGGGGGAAGTGGGCTTCACCCCACTGTGACGCTCAGCGACACTGCAGAGCTACTACTGCACCCCCACTAGCCCTCTCCCTGCGACTGGGCTGCAGTGTCTCGGGCTGCGCTGCAGGAGTGTGGACAGCTGTGCGGCGCGCTGCTCTGTGTAACGACCGATCTCACATTACATTAAAATCATGCTGAGCTTTGCTGTCTCTCTCGTGTATAAAACAGAGTGGGTCTGAAGTGCGTTGCTGTGGACGGGTGTCAGTGTGTGTGTGTGAGGGATGTTAGTGTGTGTGGGGGTGTCAGTGTGTGTGTCAGTGTGTGGGGCGGTGTCTTCACATGGATCAGCTGGGGGGTTTAGCTCCCCACACGCACACGCACACGCACACTGCTGGTCCGGGAGACACAGACACACCAGAGACTCTCAGAGCAGCACTGTTTCAAACTGTATTTGACTTCAGAAAACAAAAGGAGAAATACAGAATCCAGAACATTTGGACACTTTTACACACTGAACAGCGCAACACACTGAACACAACTCCAATAAATAACATGCAGTACACAACCACACAGACATCTCAATTTCTCTCTCTCACTCACTCTCACTCTCTCACTCTGTATAAATAACAGGAACAGCAGAATGAGCAGGCACTTGGTAGGGCAGGAACATGCCAGGTCACATGACCCTCTCGGCCACGGGTCGGGCGGCGCCGGGTCCTACCCGCAGGGATCCAGAGGGAAGGCGCGGCTCAGCACCGCCTCCAGCCGCCCCCCCCCCAGCTGGCACAACTCCAGCACCAGCAGCAGCCGGCGGCCGGTCAGCTGGGCGGCCATGGAGAGCAGGTCGGCTGTGGGGGAGGCAGAGAGAGGGTTCAAATGGGGGGCGCGTGGGGTCACTGTCCGTGGCAGCAACCCACCCCACCACACTCATACTCACAGGGCGCCGGCGGGGGGGAGCCCGGGGAGAAGCCCCCGTGAGCCAGGACCGCCAGCCAGCTGTTACTGTGCGCCTGGGGCAGGGGGGGGCAGTGCCAGTCTCCTGGACACGAGGGCAGGAACACGGCCTGGACCACCAGAGAGCGGCTGAGGTCTGCAGCGAGGGGGAGGGAGACGGTGTAGTGTGTGTGTAGCCTGTACCTCTCAGGGTGACAGTGTAGTGTGTGTAGAGCCTGTACCTCTCAGGGTGACAGTGTAGTGTGTGTAGAGCCTGTACCTCTCAGGGTGACAGTGTAGTGTGTGTAGCTTGTACCTCTCAGGGTGAGGGTGTAGTGTGTGTGTGTGTGTGTGTGTAGCCTGTACCTCTCAGGGTGACGGTGTAGTGTGTGTGTAGCCTGTACCTCTCAGGGTGACGGTGTAGTGTGTGTGTAGCCTGTACCTCTCAGGGTGACGGTGTAGTGTCCGCTGTAGCCGGCCGCGGTGCTGAAGGTGTCCAGCTTGCTGTCCGGCAGGCTGCGCTGTAGGGTCTCGGGCTGCAGCCCCAGCGCCAACGCCTGCACCTCCCTCCTGGCGTGGCTGTACCGCCGCGGCAGCGTCTCCCTGGCAGCCCGTGCCCGGCCAAGCCGAGGCCCCGCCCACTCTCTGCCCGGGCTCGCCGTCGGGGGGGCGGCACCACAGGAGGCCCCAACACCGTCCTCTTCCTCCCCTTCCTCATCGCCGTCATCTTTCTCCAGGAACTCCATGGTGGCCTCCCACAGCGAGAACCCTGCGCAACACGGAGCTGTCACTGCCAACCTCCGACCTCCGACCCCTGACCCTGTGCAGTGAGGCAGCTTTGAGGGTCTTACCTACTCCACTGTCAGCGTCTGCGTCTGTGTGCAGGCCGGACCACCGGGGCGACGGCGGGGGCAGGACTAGCCTGGGGGGAGAGACAGTGTTAGAGCAGGGGTGACGGACCGGTCTGCATGGCCGGTCCAGGGGCCGCCCGGGGCCACACTGCCGCTCACCCCCACTGACTCACCTCTTCCTGGGCAGCTCTGATCGGCTTCTCTCCCCCACAAACAGCCTCTTCTGCGCTCTGCGGCCAGAGCCCCCCAGCCTGACACTGCCACTGCGGGGGGAGAGAGGAGCTCACTGCAGCACACTGACACACTGTACACAACAACGCACTGACACACAGCACAGCATAGCACTGTACACTATCACTACAGATCAGATGCACAGCACTAGGCTGACAAGTTACACACTGACACAGACGCACACACACCTGTTCCTGGGGGACCAGGGGCAGCCCAGGGAGGAGCAGGGCGACAGCGGGGCACTGGAGCTGCTCCAGGAAAGCTGCTCGTCCGCAGGGTCACAGCCGGGCGCAGCGCTGACCTGCACAACAACACCTGTGACAACACCTGCACTCACACCGACACACCATCACACTCTGACACAGTACGACACAGTGAGAATCACACACAAAAAAGCACTGGCTGTCTGTCTGTATTGTGTGTGTGTGTTGTCTCTCACCGTGTTGTCGCAGTCGCTATGTGTCACTGAGACCACGGTGCCCTGGATGGCAAAGCACCGGCGCTCCCGGTACAGCAAGCGCCCGGCCTCCCTCTGCAGCTCCGCAGCGCTCACCAGCCCGGGGTCCCCTGCGACACACACACAAAGAGACACACACACAGACACAGAGGGAGACACACAGAGACAGACACACACATACACACACGCACGCACACAGAGGGAGACACACAGACAGAGACACACACACAAAGACACACACACAGACAGAGAGTGAGACACAGAGACACACAGACAGAGAGGGAGACGCACAGAGACACAGTTTATTTCAGTAGTAGGTCAGGTTTGTCGTTACAGTGTGAGAGCTGGGCCTGGTTTAAAATGTGCTTTATTCTGAAAACCACAGTCACACTCAGAGATGAAGAGCATTTCGGTTCTTGACATTGTTCCAGGAATCAGCCCTGTCAATCACTCCCTGGCCCGGCTCACCGCTCCTCTCCTGCAGGTACTGGTCCATGGAGGCAGCAAGGGGCGGGAAGCTGAAGAACCCCCCAATCACGGCTCTCCTCGCCACGGCGTCCTCGTCCACGGTCTTCAGCCACTGGATGAAGCGCCGCACCGGGGGGAGTCTCCTGTAGGGCCGGCGCTGGTGCTGCCCTGGGGACACCGGGACAAGATCACCGTCAGAAGGAACGACCAGTCACAGCCCCCTCCCCGGCACCTGACCGCAGACGGGAGGGTCTGCCTCACCTGTGCAGTACACCTGCGTGTATCTGGTGCTGGTCAGGTAGTGGACAGAGCTGGTCTTCATCAGCTGGACACTGGTGCACACCAGGACAGACACTGAGGGACAGAGAGACAGAGTGACCCAGCAGCCCCAGCACATCAGTCAATGGGATCTACAATCCTCTACAGACCCTGCTGGACTGGACTGTGTCTCTCTGGACCAGGGCTGAGACCCCGCTGGACTGGACTGTGTCTCTCAGGACCAGGGCTGAGACCCCGCTGGACTGGACTGTGACAGAGCTGCTCTTACGGGGGTGGATCCCGGCCTGCTCCTCGGGCTGCGATGTGGCGAAGAGCTTAACAGCGACCGGCTGCCCCCCTGTGCCGTCCTCCAGCTGCAGCCAGCGGTACTGCTTGAGCTGCTCCTCGCCCTGCCCTGCAGAGAGACGGCAGCACACTGAGCACAGCACACTGAGCACAGCACACTGAGCACAGCACACTGAGCACAGCACACTGAGCACAGCACACTGAGCACAGCACTGTCATTATAATAACAGACACAGACTGACCTCTGACCCTCAGGCGCTCCGGGCGCCCAGCGAAGGTCACCAGGCCGATGAAGTCACAGGTGTGTCCCTGGGGACAGGAGGGCAGCTCCTCCCTGCAAGACAGCAGCGTTCAGAGACTCCAGGTAGTGGAAGTGGGCGAGGGCACTACCTGCTCAGGAAGTGGAAGTGGGCGAGGGCACTACCTGCTCAGGAAGTGGAAGTGGGCGAGGGCACTACCTGCTCAGGAAGTGGAAGTGGGCGAGGGCACTACCTGCTCAGGAAGTGGAAGGGCACGGATGGCAGGTTCCACTGGGGCAGCACCGCCGACTCGGGCACGACCGCCAGCTCCGCTGAGGGGTTCCGGGAATTCAGGCTGATTTCTGCGTCACAGAAGAACAGGGACATATTGTGACTGAGCGTTCGCCACTTTACACACGCATGTGTAAGGCAAGGGCAGCGCAGCGCAGAGTGGGTACAGCGCAGCGGGCACGGCCGTGTACCGATGTCCTGCTCCCTGGCGCTGCCGCTCCGGCTGCCGTAGCTCTCCTTCACTCTGTAGCTGTGGATGCTGAGCACCGTGCCGGGTTCCACGCCCCGGTACCAGTCCAGACACAAGGAGTTCCACAGGACCACAGCGGCCCGGTCACTGCTGTCAGCCACCTCCAGCACCGCCTGCGGGACGGACACACAGACACAGTCAGCTGGGGGACAGACGGACAGATGGACAAACTGACACACAGACTGTCAGTCGGGGGACAGATGTAACGGACAGACAGTCAGCTGGGGGATGGATGGACGGACAGACGGACACACAGACGGTCAGCCCGGGGGACGGACGGACAGCAATGCGGCAGACACAGACACAGAGCGACTGCAGTCAGACAGAAAAGCTGCTGGAGCTATGATCACTAGAGTGGACTGGTTTTGCTGGGAGGGACTCAAAATGACTCACTGGGTTGACCTGCTGGAGACACTGTCCTCTGTCTCACTGGCGGACCTGCTGGAGACACTGTCCTCTCATTGGCTGACCTGATAGGGACACTGTCCTCTCACTGGGGACACTGTCCTCTTACTGGCGGACCTGCTGGGGACACTGTCCTCTCACTGGGGACACTGTTCTCTCACTGGCGGACCTGCTGGGGACCCTGTCCTCTCACTGGGGACACTGTCCTCTCACTGGAGGACCTGCTGGGGATACTGTCCTCTCACTGGCAGACCTGATAGGGACACTGTCCTCTCACTGGCTGACCTGCTATGGACACTGTCCTCTCACTGGCTGACCTGATAGGGACACTCGCAGGCCCGGTCCGTCTTGCCGAAGTGCAGCAGCCGGGACTTGCGCAGCACGCGGACGGTCAGCGGCCTCTGACTGTGACTCTGCCTCCGGCGTGAGCGACTGAAGAAGGAGCGGCGCAGCTCACGCAGACAGACAGGCTGCAGGTCTGTGGCACAGAGACAGACAGGCAGTAACACAGAGAGAGAGAGACAGACAGACAGGCAGTAACACAGAGAGAGAGAGAGAGAGAGAGAGAGAGGGAGACAGACAGGCAGTAACACAGAGAGAGAGAGAGAGAGAGAGAGAGAGAGAGAGAGAGGGAGACAGGCAGTAACACAGAGAGAGAGAGAGAGAGAGAGAGAGAGAGAGAGAGAGAGAGGGAGACAGGCAGTAACACAGAGAGAGAGAGAGAGAGAGAGAGAGAGAGAGAGAGAGAGAGGGAGACAGGCAGTAACACAGAGAGAGAGAGAGAGGGAGACAGACAGGCAGTAACAGAGAGAGAGAGAGAGAGAGAGAGAGAGAGAGAGAGAGAGAGAGAGAGGGAGACAGACAGGCAGTAACACAGAGAGAGAGAGGGAGACAGACAGGCAGTAACACAGAGAGAGAGAGAGAGAGAGAGAGAGAGAGAGGGAGACAGACAGGCAGTAACACAGAGAGAGAGAGAGAGAGAGAGAGAGAGGGAGACAGACAGACAGTAACACAGAGAGAGAGAGACGGACAGTTACACAGAGAGCTGTTATACCGCCTGTGCTGTATCTGCGATGTGCTGTACAGCGGCTCACCTCTCACTGTCTCCTCGGAGTCCGAGTCGGCGGGCGGGCTGGGCGGCCGCGCTCTCCACAGCTCCCCACAGTAGTCCTGGTTGTTCCACAGCGGCAGGTAGCAGCACCTCCTGGCCCGCAGCGGGGCGACCTTCGGCGGCCCGTCTGGGTCCGAGCCGAACCAGGGCAGGGCTTCGACATCCACCCCGCTGAAGGCCGCCAGCCCCGCCGCCGCGCCCGCCTCCTCGTTGAGCTCCAGGTCCAGGACCAGGTGTCCGGGGTGCGCCTCCTCGGCGCCGGGGCAGAAGGTGACGTTGCGCAGCTCGCAGCCGCAGCGCAGGCGGTTCCCCTCCACCAGCGCGTTGAGCCCGGGGTGCAGCGTGGCGCGCAGGCGGCAGTGCCCGTCGCTCAGCGTGGCGTCGTACAGCCATTCGGACGACGCCACGGCCTGGGGGAAGTGCAGCCCGACGCCCGGGTCCTTCATGTACCGGTGCACGGCGAGGAGGAACAGCGGCCCGCTGCAGCACCGGGGCCGATCGCGGCGCACAGGCGAGGCGGCGCTGCACTGCGAGAGAGTCCGCTGCACGGCACAGCCCGCACGCCGCGCCGCCATCTTGGCCTGAACCAAAACATTGCAGGGCATTCTGGGAGATTTAAAGTGACAGCGACTGGTTTAAAGTGACACTTGAGACGTCCACAGCGCGCACTGCACATACAATAATAATAATAATAATAATAAGAAGAAAGATGATGATGAAGATACTAATTATGATAACAACAACAACAACAACAATAATAATAATAATAATAATAATAATCGTAGTGATAACAACAACAACAAAAAACAGCAATACTACTATTACTACTACTATTACTACTACACTACTATCAAATCATAACAGTAGCAGCCCTGACGCAGCGCAGTTGCGTGGTGACAGGATGCCACGCTGTAAGGGTGTCTGAGGCGACACTCAGGGTGTCGGAGGCGACACTGTAAGGGTGTCTGAGGCGACACTGTAAGGGTGTCTGAGGCGACACTCAGGGTGTCGGAGGCGACACTGTAAGGGTGTCTGAGGCGACACTCAGGGTGTCGGAGGCGACACTGTAAGGGTGTCTGAGGCGACACTGTAAGGGTGTCTGAGGCGACACTCAGGGTGTCGGAGGCGACACTGTAAGGGTGTCAGATGCGGGTCTGTGCGCTGCTGGCTCTGGCCCTGCTGTGCGGGGCGGGCGGGCCGGCGGCGGGCTGCGTGTTCTGCGGGCCGACCGAGACAAATATTCGGACACGGGTCGAGCTGCTCTGCCTGCGGTACCTGGAGTCGCACCGGCCGCAGGACTGCTCCCGATACAGCGCCGTCCGCCACCTGCAGCCCTTCGCTTTAGGTGAGCTCTTTAGGTGCCCACCCCGCTGCTTCTCCGTCTCCCTCTCCCTCTCCATCTTCCCTTTCCTCTTCCTCACCCTCTCCTACTTCCTCTTCTTCCTCTCCCTCTTCCCTTTCTTCTTCCTCTCCCTCTTCCTCTTCCACTCCCTCTTCCCTCTTCTTCCTCCCCATGTTGGTGGTGTTTCCTCAGTTCAGCCTGTGTGTTTCAGCCCAGGCCAGAGTAGACCAGCTGACAGAGGGAGTGGACCGTGTTTTGCGAGAGCTGGGTGAGTCAAGGGGCCACAGAGATGCGGGGCCACATCGGGGAATATACACCTCGCCTTACAGAACAGGCTTTTTATTACAGTTCCACCTCCAGCACAGGGCCTGTCCCTTCCTGTTGCACAGACTTACACAGAAACAGTTTACATAGGCTTTAAAAACGACATTGCGCTGATGATAATAATGATTCTTCTCTGCAGAGAGTAACGGGAGCACTGAGCTCCTGCCCCGCTACTGGGACTGGCTGTTCGAGGCCCAGCTGCCCCAGTTCACTCAAGAAGGTGAGCCGGGACTGCGGATGGGAACCGGGCCTGGCCACAGTCACTACACAACCTGTTCTGATTCTATAGGTTGTATAGGACACTACTTCTGCTACTCATACTACTACTGCTGCTACTGCTAACGATAGGGTGTTGTGTGTGTGTGTGTTTACAGCACTGTGAGTCTTTAACACAGTGTGTGTGTGTGTGTTTACAGCACTGCGAGTCTTTGACACAGTGTGTGTGTGTTTACAGCACTGCGAGACTTTGAAACAGTGTGTGTGTGTTTACAGCACTGTGAGTCTTTAACACAGTGTATGTGTGTTTACAGCACTGTGAGTCTTTAACACAGTGTGTGTGTGTTTACAGCACTGTGAGTCTTTGACACAGTGTGTGTGTGTGTTTACAGCACTGTGAGTCTTTAACACAGTGTGTGTGTGTGTGTTTACAGCACTGCGAGTCTTTGAAACAGTGTGTGTGTGTTTACAGCACTGTGAGTCTGACACAGTGTGTGTGTGTGTTTACAGCACTGCGAGTCTTTGACACAGTGTGTGTGTGTGTTTACAGCACTGTGAGTCTTTAACACAGTGTGTGTGTGTTTACAGCACTGCGAGTCTTTGACACAGTGTGTGTGTGTGTTTACAGCACTGTGAGTCTTTAACACAGTGTGTGTGTGTGTTTACAGCACTGCGAGTCTTAGACACAGTGTGTGTGTGTGTGTTTACAGCACTGCGAGTCTTTGATAGTGTGTGTGTGTGTGTGTGTGTGTTTACAGCACTGTGAGTCTTTAACAGTGTATGTGTGTGTGTTTACAGCACTGCGAGTCTTTAACACAGTGTGTGTGTGTGTGTTTACAGCACTGCGAGTCTTTAACACAGTGTATGTGTGTGTGTTTACAGCACTGCGAGTCTTTAACACAGTGTGTGTGTGTGTGTGTGTTTACAGCACTGTGAGTCTTTAACACAGTGTGTGTGTGTTTACAGCACTGCGAGTCTTTGACACAGTGTGTGTGTGTGTTTACAGCACTGTGAGTCTTTAACACAGTGTGTGTGTGTGTTTACAGCACTGCGAGTCTTTGAAACAGTGTGTGTGTGTTTACAGCACTGTGAGTCTTTGACACAGTGTGTGTGTGTGTGTTTACAGCACTGTGAGTCTTTAACACAGTGTGTGTGTGTTTACAGCACTGTGAGTCTTTGACACAGTGTGTGTGTGTGTGTTTACAGCACTGCGAGTCTTTGAAACAGTGTGTGTGTGTTTACAGCACTGTGAGTCTTTGATAGTGTGTGTTTTTGTTTACAGCACTGCGAGTCTTTAACACAGTGTGTGTGTGTGTTTACAGCACTGTGAGTCTTTGACACAGTGTGTGAGTGTTTACAGCACTGTGAGTCTGACACAGTGTGTGTGTGTGTTTACAGCACTGCGAGTCTTTGAAACAGTGTGTGTGTGTTTACAGCACTGAGTCTGACACAGTGTGTGTGTGTTTACAGCACTGTGAGTCTTTGACACAGTGTGTGTGTGTGTGTTTACAGCACTGTGAGTCTTTAACACAGTGTGTGTGTGTTTACAGCACTGTGAGTCTTTGACACAGTGTGTGTGTGTGTGTTTACAGCACTGCGAGTCTTTGAAACAGTGTGTGTGTGTTTACAGCACTGTGAGTCTTTAACACAGTGTATGTGTGTGTGTTTACAGCACTGCGAGTCTTTAACACAGTGTGTGTGTGTGTTTACAGCACTGCGAGTCTTTGACACAATGTGTGTGTGTGTTTACAGCACTGTGAGTCTTTGACACAGTGTGTGTGTGTGTGTTTTCAGCACTGCGAGTCTTTAACACAGTGTGTGTGTGTGTGTTTACAGCACTGCGAGTCTTTGATAGTGTGTGTGTGTGTGTGTGTTTACAGCACTGCGAGTCTTTGATAGTGTGTGTGTGTGTGTTTACAGTACTGTGAGTCTTTGATAGTGTGTGTGTGTGTTTACAGCACTGCGAGTCTTTGAAACAGTGTGTGTGTGTTTACAGCACTGTGAGTCTGACACAGTGTGTGTGTGTGTTTACAGCACTGCGAGTCTTTGACACAGTGTGTGTGTGTGTTTACAGCACTGTGAGTCTTTAACACAGTGTGTGTGTGTTTACAGCACTGCGAGTCTTTGACACAGTGTGTGTGTGTGTTTACAGCACTGTGAGTCTTTAACACAGTGTGTGTGTGTGTTTACAGCACTGCGAGTCTTAGACACAGTGTGTGTGTGTGTGTGTTTACAGCACTGCGAGTCTTTGATAGTGTGTGTGTGTGTGTGTGTGTGTTTACAGCACTGTGAGTCTTTAACAGTGTATGTGTGTGTGTTTACAGCACTGCGAGTCTTTAACACAGTGTGTGTGTGTGTGTTTACAGCACTGCGAGTCTTTAACACAGTGTATGTGTGTGTGTTTACAGCACTGCGAGTCTTTAACACAGTGTGTGTGTGTGTGTGTGTTTACAGCACTGTGAGTCTTTAACACAGTGTGTGTGTGTGTGTTTACAGCACTGTGAGTCTTTAACACAGTGTTTGTGTGTTTACAGCACTGTGAGTCTTTGACAGTGTGTGAGTGTGTGTTTACAGCACTGCGAGTCTTTGACACAGTGTGTGTGTGTGTGTTTACAGCACTGCGAGTCTTTGACACAGTGTGTGAGTGTTTACAGCACTGTGAGTCTGACACAGTGTGTGTGTGTGTTTACAGCACTGCGAGTCTTTGAAACAGTGTGTGTGTGTTTACAGCACTGAGTCTGACACAGTGTGTGTGTGTTTACAGCACTGTGAGTCTTTGACACAGTGTGTGTGTGTGTGTTTACAGCACTGTGAGTCTTTAACACAGTGTGTGTGTGTTTACAGCACTGTGAGTCTTTGACACAGTGTGTGTGTGTGTGTTTACAGCACTGCGAGTCTTTGAAACAGTGTGTGTGTGTTTACAGCACTGTGAGTCTTTGATAGTGTGTGTTTTTGTTTACAGCACTGCGAGTCTTTAACACAGTGTGTGTGTGTGTTTACAGCACTGTGAGTCTTTGACACAGTGTGTGAGTGTTTACAGCACTGTGAGTCTGACACAGTGTGTGTGTGTGTTTACAGCACTGCGAGTCTTTGAAACAGTGTGTGTGTGTTTACAGCACTGAGTCTGACACAGTGTGTGTGTGTTTACAGCACTGTGAGTCTTTGACACAGTGTGTGTGTGTGTGTTTACAGCACTGTGAGTCTTTAACACAGTGTGTGTGTGTTTACAGCACTGTGAGTCTTTGACACAGTGTGTGTGTGTGTGTTTACAGCACTGCGAGTCTTTGAAACAGTGTGTGTGTGTTTACAGCACTGTGAGTCTTTAACACAGTGTATGTGTGTGTGTTTACAGCACTGCGAGTCTTTAACACAGTGTGTGTGTGTGTTTACAGCACTGCGAGTCTTTGACACAATGTGTGTGTGTGTTTACAGCACTGTGAGTCTTTGACACAGTGTGTGTGTGTGTGTTTTCAGCACTGCGAGTCTTTAACACAGTGTGTGTGTGTGTGTTTACAGCACTGCGAGTCTTTGATAGTGTGTGTGTGTGTGTGTGTTTACAGCACTGCGAGTCTTTGATAGTGTGTGTGTGTGTGTTTACAGTACTGTGAGTCTTTGATAGTGTGTGTGTGTGTTTACAGCACTGTGAGTCTTTGATAGTGTGTGTGTGTGTGTTTACAGCACTGCGAGTCTTTAACACAGTGTGTGTGTGTGTGTTTACAGCACTACGAGTCTGTGATAGTGTGTGTGTGTGTGTTTACAGCACTGTGAGTCTTTGACACAGTGTGTGTGTGTGTGTTTACAGCACTGCGAGTCTTTGAAACAGTGTGTGTGTGTTTACAGCACTGTGAGTCTTTGATAGTGTGTGTTTTTGTTTACAGCACTGTGAGTCTTTGACACAGTGTGTGTGTGTGTTTACAGCACTGCGAGTCTTTGATAGTGTGTGTGTGTGTGTTTACAGCACTGTGAGTCTTTAACACAGTGTGTGTGTGTGTTTACAGCACTGCGAGTCTTAGACACAGTGTGTGTGTGTTTACAGCACTACGAGTCTGTGATAGTGTGTGTGTGTGTGTTTACAGCACTGTGAGTCTTTAACACAGTGTATGTGTGTGTGTTTACAGCACTGCGAGTCTTTAACACAGTGTGTGTGTGTGTTTACAGCACTGCGAGTCTTTGACACAATGTGTGTGTGTGTTTACAGCACTGTGAGTCTTTGACACAGTGTGTGTGTGTGTGTTTTCAGCACTGCGAGTCTTTAACACAGTGTGTGTGTGTGTGTTTACAGCACTGCGAGTCTTTGATAGTGTGTGTGTGTGTGTTTACAGCACTGCGAGTCTTTAACACAGTGTGTGTGTGTGTGTTTACAGTACTGTGAGTCTTTGATAGTGTGTGTGTGTGTTTACAGCACTGTGAGTCTTTAACACAGTGTGTGTGTGTGTGTTTACAGCACTGCGAGTCTTTGATAGTGTGTGTGTGTGTGTTTACAGTACTGCGAGTCTTTGATAGTGTGTGTGTGTGTGTTTACAGCACTGCGAGTCTTTAACACAGTGTGTGTGTGTGTGTTTACAGCACTGCGAGTTTTTGACACAGTGTGTGTGTGTGTTTACAGCACTGTGAGTCTTTGATAGTGTGTGTGTTTACAGCACTGTGAGTCTTTAACACAGTGTGTGTGTGTGTGTTTACAGTACTGCGAGTCTTTGACACAGTGTGTGTGTGTGTGTTTACAGCACTGCGAGTCTTTGATAGTGTGTGTGTTTACAGCACTGTGAGTCTTTAACACAGTGTGTGTGTGTGTGTTTACAGCACTGCGAGTCTTTGACACAGTGTGTGTGTGTGTTTACAGCACTGCGAGTTTTTGACACAGTGTGTGTGTGTGTGTTTACAGCACTGCGAGTCTTTGATAGTGTGTGTGTGTGTTTACAGCACTGCGAATCTTTGACACAGTGTGTGTGTGTGTGTTTACAGCACTGCGAGTTTTTGACACAGTGTGTGTGTGTGTGTTTACAGCACTGTGAGTCTGACACAGTGTATGTGTGTGTTTACAGCACTGCGAGTCTTTGACACAGTGTGTGTGTGTGTTTACAGCACTGCGAGTCTTTGACACAGTGTGTGTGTGTGTTTACAGCACTGCGAGTTTTTGACACAGTGTGTGTGTGTTTACAGCACTGCGAGTCTTTAACACTGTGTGTGTGTGTTTACAGCACTGTGAGTCTTTAACACAGTGTGTGTGTGTGTGTTTACAGCACTGCGAGTCTTTGATAGTGTGTGTTTTTGTTTACAGCACTGTGAGTCTTTGATAGTGTGTGTTTTTGTTTACAGCACTGCGAGTCTTTAACACAGTGTGTGTGTGTGTGTTTACAGCACTGTGAGTCTTTAACACAGTGTGTGTGTGTGTGTTTACAGCACTGTGAGTCTTTAACACAGTGTGTGTGTGTGTGTGTGTTTACAGCACTGTGAGTCTGACACAGTGTGTGTGTGTTTACAGCACTGCGAGTCTTTGACACAGTGTGTGTGTGTGTTTACAGCACTGCGAGTCTTTGACACAGTGTGTGTGTGTGTTTACAGCACTGTGAGTCTTTGATAGTGTGTGTGTGTGTGTTTACAGCACTGTGAGTCTGTGACACAGTGTGTGTGTGTGTTTACAGCACTGTGAGTCTTTGATAGTGTGTGTGTGTGTGTTTACAGCACTGTGAGTCTGTGACACAGTGTGTGTGTGTGTGTTTACAGCACTGTGAGTCTTTGACACAGTGTGTGTGTGTGTGTTTACAGCACTGTGAGTCTTTAACACAGTGTGTGTGTGTGTTTACAGCACTGTGAGTCTTTGACACAGTGTGTGTGTGTGTTTACAGCACTGTGAGTCTTTGATAGTGTGTGTTTTTGTGTTTACAGCACTGTGCCCTCCACAATGCCGTGAGTATATCAGCTTGTTTGATTTTGTTGTCGGAAAAACTATATTTCTCCCTTTTTCACATTCAAACACAAATCCCAAATACATTGACAATACTATAGTATTCTACTATACTCACTATACTATACTATACTATACTGTAGTATACTGTACTGTACTGTGCAGTTAAGGAGTTGCCTCTACTAGGAGGTGTGTTTTGTCATGTGTTGTGCTGTGTGCTGCTGTAGGCGGTGTGGGGACGGCAGTGAACTGCAGCAGCTGCCGCAGTGAGAGGGTGCCCTGCTGGTCCTACACACGGTGTTTCCCAGGTGATTGACACTGCCCTGAACACAGGCCCTCTGGAGCAGCCAGCGTCCCCACTACCAGGCCATTACATCATTCTGGACATTACCATTATATCCATTTGAGTGCGAACTGCACTGTGCCATGTCTGTCTGTCTGTGTGGCCCCTCTTCATGCCCTGTGCCTTTCTGTCTGTCTATCTGTTCGGCACTCTCACTGCCCTGTGTCTGTCTGTCTGTGCGGCCCCTCTCACTGCCCTGTGCCTGTCTGTCTGTCTCTGCAGCCCCTCTTGCTGCCCTGTGCCTGTCTGTCTGTCTCTGCAGCCCCTCTTGCTGCCCTGTGCCTGTCTGCCTGTGCGGCCCCTCTCACTGCCCTGTGTGTGTCTGTCTGTGCGGCCCCTCTTCATGCCCTGTGCCTTTCTGTCTGTCTACCTGTTCGGCACTCTCACTGCCCTGTGTCTGTCTGTCTGTGCGGCCCCTCTCACTGCCCTGTGTCTGTGCTCCGCAGGCAGAATGTCTCTGGCGCAGTGCCTGCAGTGGGCAGTCTTTACCGGCCTGGCGCTCATCCTCATCGGGCTGCTGTTCTGTGTCATTGAGTAAGACAATGTCTCCCAGAGTCCATCGCTGAGTTATTGAGATGTCCATTAAAGGGACACTCTGTAAACTAATTAATGAGTCCATTAAAGGGACAAACATATTTAAATTACACCATTTGTCCAGTTGCAAAATCATGTCCTCCAACACTGTTGCCTCTTCAACACAATCACTATTCTTGTTTGAGCACATCTGTCTGTCTCCACTTCCCAAAATATGAGCTTCGTTTGCCATCACTGGTGAAGAGAGAGTCTCCTCGGCTGATTCATTAACAGCCTCTCAGTAGATTTATGAATGTCTGAACTGGATCGCTTCTTACAGTAATGGCTGTGTCTTGTCTTTTTCACCCCAACAGGTCCCGGAGGTATGAATAATAAAAATGTTTTATTTGAACATTGGCTTGACTATTGAGTAATATAGGAGCGCTGTGTTATACCACACAATGTTATATACATATTTCTACACACATCTATATTTTTATTATGAAGAACAGGAAGAAGAATAGCCTAATACAAATAAACATATTAGCTGAAGCTTATTTGCACACGATCCGGGTCACAAGAACATGTACTCATATTTGTCATGTGTAAGTCGCCCTTTACAATGGTGTCTGCTAATCAATCAATCAATCAGTTTTTATTTGTATAGCGCCCTTCACAGGGCAACCACAGAACACAATACGAGCTTGAGTATGTTTATAATAAAGCATTCATTTAACACTTCTGCATTCATGAAACTGAAATGTCCGGTTAACTAAACGGGGTTTGAAGGGTTTCATTAATTCATTACTGTTATTATTATTATTATTATTATTATTATTATTATTATTATTATTATTATGATTATTATTTCTTTCTAGCAGACACCATTATCCAAGCGACTTCAAAACATAAGAGCAATGCAAAGTGCAATGTGCAAAGCGATATGATGTGAGATTATCGGATCCAGCGAATCTCTGACCGAACCCAGTGGGTCAGCCGGGCTTCACGTTCCTGATCGCGATGACCAGTCCGGTCCGGTCGTGCAGACAGCGGGAGACACGCCAGCCTGAAGGGCAATGAACCCCAGCTGTGAAGCCTGACGCAATTAACTAATTAGTGTATAAAATGAGGTGCAGCGGGCAGCACAAACTCTATTGTGTAATCAGTAGACGTTGTCTTAATATATCACTCATATTAAACTCAAATATTTAACTTAAACCAATTTATTTTTACGACAATAGAGAACTTACTTGTTCGTATGGATTTTCTTGGACATTTCGTTTTCCTCTTCGTGGTGAGCGCCGCCGGGGCCCCCGGAGCCGCGCCAGGGCCCGAGGAGAGCCTCTCCGCCCGCACGGCTCCCCCGCACAGCCGCGGCCCCTGTGGGCCTCCCGGGCAGGACTCGCCCCGCAGACAGGCGCGGCAGCTCCCGCACGGCCGGCTGGATTTCTTTCGCCTGCAGAGCGGCGCCAGCGTGCCGGTGTCCAGGGGGGTTGCAGGCCCACCCGCTGTGACCCCCGACCCTGGAGAGGCGCCCACGGAGCCCTCCGCGGGACAGAGGGCGACACCCGCGCCGCGTCAGGGGCTCCCCGGCCAGGCAGGGCGGGCTCGGATGCACGCTGTGCGCTCCCCCCCCCAGCTGCTGGAGCCGGGCCAGGACCACTCGGGCGCCGTGCGGATCCACTGCGGCAACCGGGAGCTGCGAGTGGAGGTGGACCGGGACTTGTTCGGGCCGGGGTCCCTGCTCCGGGCCTCGGATCTGACTCTGGGCAGCGGCTGCAGCAGCAACGGCAGGGACGGGAAGCGCTCCCGGGTCCTGAGCTTCACGTACGGGCTGCACGACTGCGGCAGCGGCAGGAACGTGAGTGGGACAGCACGCCACCCGTCCAGTGCACGCGTGAGCCCCCGCAGGACGACATGCGACCTCAGTACGCGGTTCTGTGGGAAATGGCCCGTCTGCATCTGGTGTAGCACCGTGACAGTTGCCACACGCTTTACACACTGAAAGCAGCACTTCTATTGAGTGTAAGGGACGCAAAGGTCAAAGTCCTTGTCATAGTGTGTATTTAAAACGAAAAACGTATGCAGTTTCGGCGCTCTTGAACAGGTTTAAGGCTGTTTCCCATAGAATGACGCTATTTTAACAAGTCTCCTCCTGTTAACTTCCTACTCTAACCCCACAATTGTGTGCTCGTGTGTGTGCTGCTCTTCACACCATACTGTCCCACTAAGAGATGCTCTGGCTGCTGTGACTTGCAGATCACGGACACTGAGCTCATCTACGAGAACAGCCTGTACTTCCAACCGCGGGGCGGCAGAGGGGACCGAGTCAGAGTGGCCACACTGCACTGCCATTACGCACGGTGAGGGGAGGCCCAGGAGCATGGCTGAAACCCTGCCTCGGCCACATCGCTGGGGAGTTTGTTCAGATTGTGACGCCTCTCTGTGTGAAGAAGTGTCTCCTGTTTTCTGTCTTGAATGCCTTGAAGCCCAATTTCCATTTGTGTCCCGGGTGCGTGTGTCCCTGCTGATCTGGAAAAGCTCCTCTGGTTTGATGTGGTCGATGCCTTTCATGATTTTGAAGACTTGGATCAAGTCCCCACGTAGTCTCCTCTGTTCCAGGGTGAAAAGGTTCAGGTCCTCAGTCTCTCAGTAGGACTTTCCCTTCAGACCTGGAATAAGTCTGGTTGCTCTCCTCTGAACTGCCTCTAGAGCAGCGATATCTTTCTTGAAGTGAGGAGCCCAGAACTGTCCACAGTATCCAGATGAGCTCTAACTAGCGCATTGTACAGTCTGAACATTGCCCGTGGTCTCTTCGTGGTGGGTCCCTGGGGTCCACAGCTGTGTTGAGCTGCTGCCCAGGTGGTTGCTGTCTTTGTTGAGCTGTAAACTGTGAGGTGTTTTTTTTTTTTTTTTTTTTTTTCCCCCTCTCTCACCATGAGGTTCTCTTCCGTAGAGAGAAGACCCTGTCCAGCCTGAGTGTGAAGCCCACCTGGGCCGCTGTGTCCCCCCAGCGCCTCTCCAGCAGCCAGTTCTCCTTCTCTCTGGCGTTGATGACGGGTCAGCACGGCTGATTTGTCCGCACTGTGCCACAGCGCTCCGCTCATCGTGGTCCGGAGTGCTGCTGCATTTCCTCTGCCCGGTTTTGTTACTGTTCACTTAAGTGGAGCGGTCTGAGCGGTTTCTGCTGCAGTTGACCACTGACCTCCTGGCCCTGGAGGGCCGGATGTGCAGAAAGCTGCTCCGAGTGATCGATCGGGAGTGCTGTGGCTGTTTATCTCTGTCGTACATCGCTCTCGTGAGGCACATAATCCCAGCCGTCTCGTTGATCTGTCTCCCTGTGTAGAGGACTGGAAGCCGGCCTCCAAGGCGGTGTTCTACCTGGGAGAGACCATCAGTCTGCAGGTGTCGGTGAACCTCGAGGATCACATGGATTTCAAAGTCTACATCGACAGCTGTGTGGCCACCACCAGCAAGAGTGCCGAGTCCAAGCCCAGCTATGCCATCGTCCAGGACCACGGGTGAGTGAGGGGCCCGTCCCGCGCCAGGCTGCCTGTTCGGTGTCCGTCCTCGGTGGAGACCCTCCCTGTGCCCAGCTGTGCTATGGCGCTGTGCCCAGCTGTGCCGTGTGGTTGCAGGTGTCTGGTGGACAGCAGGCTGACGCACTCCATGGCCCGCTTCGTGGCGCCCCGTCAAGACCGAGTGCTGAGGTTCCAGATCAAAGCCTTCCAGTTTGAAAACAGCCCATCCGACAAGGTGAGAGAACTCTCCATCCCATCCTACCTGCACCTTTCTAGTTTGTGTGGAGGGGGGGTGGGTTTGTGTGCTGTCCATTGTTAGATCAACTTCTGAATCCTGCTTGCTCTCTTGGGTGGGTGACGTCCAGGGGGGTCTGGATTGGTTACATTGGGTTGAGAGGGGTAAGCAAGGAGTCGGTCTGTCTTACTGTGATTCATCTGCATCTTCCAGATATTTATTCACTGCCACGTCCGAGTCGTCAAGAAGGGGAACCCCCCCAGTCTGAGGACCAAGAGCTGCCAGTACAATCCTTCTGAAGAGAGGCGAGTTGATCCGTGACCGGTCACCAACCCAGACTGCAGTCTGCTGGTGTTCATCCCTGCTTTCACAAAACTGTCAATATGTTCTCGGACTTCAATGCATGTTTTACAGGTCTACTGCTGTAGTGAAGCCGTGGAACTGTAGACAGTACATTGTGCGCTCTGTGCTGTGAGTGAGGTGCTACATAAAGGGTCCACTCCATAGGAGACCATCTGCCCCATCGTGCTCGTTTGGTGTCCATTAATAACTCGGTGATCAAGGATCCTATCCAGTCTGTTTTTGAATGTTCCCAAATTGTCTCTCCAGCCACATCGCTGGGGAGTTTATTCAGATTATGACCCCTCTCTGTGTGAAGAAGTCTCCCGTTTTCGGTCTTGAATGCCTTGAAGTCCAATTTCCATTTGTGTCCCCGGGTGCGTGTGTCCCTGCTGATCTGGAAAAGCTCCTCTGGTTTGATGTGGTCGATGCCTTTCATGATTTTGAAGACTTGGATCAAGTCCCCACGTAGCGTGTGCTCTGTGCTGTCTGAGGTGATGTCGTGTGCCCTGTGTCAGGTGGGAGGAGCTGGAGGGCCATGACGCTGTGTGCAGCTGCTGTGAGCGCAGGGCGTGTGGGACGGAGAGGAGGCGCCGGGGGACCCCAGCTCTGCTGCACAGTAACTCGCTACTACACTCTCTTAAACTCAACCCGTTAACTTTTCAGACTGCAGTGTTCATAGGCAGTGACTTTTGAATTAAAGGATTCCCTCAGTCATAAGGTCCTAAAACCATGTAACTAATTAAATAACAGGCTAATGAATGGAAAGGAATCGCTCTTAAGGAATGATTAGATCTGCTTGTGAAGAGCATGTGGATTTCCTCGTCCTCTCACTGCTGTCTGCTCAACCCTCTCTGTCTGCAGCTCAGCAGCCCGGCGCGCTCCTGGGGGATGTGACTGTCGGGCCCCTGCGTGTCCTGGGCTCCAGGCGCTCTGTGGATGGGGGTCTCGGGGGAGAGGAGCGCACCTCACTGGGGCAGGATGCTGCGCTGCCAGGTACGCGTCTCACCCCTCTCAGGATAAACCACACGGGTGGTGATAAGGCATCATTTACAGGGAGGTTTGACTGTCGTTTGTTTAACCACACAGGGAAACCCGTTGCAATGAGGAGAACCTCTGTCCCACTATGTGGCCCTTAGTTTCCTTATGCTGTACAAGTTCCCAGAGGTGTTATTCTGGCCTGAGCGCTGTGCTGTTTTGCAGGTCTGAGCGGAGAGCAGCTGACCCAGCTGCTGGTGTCCGTCTCGTCCGTGTGTGCGCTGTGTCTCCTGCTGGGCGTCGTCTGTCTCTGTCGCTGCGGCTGCCCCCCCACAGGCCTGTCCGGCTGCAGCAGGAGTAAGCGCTGCCACTGACGTCTCCGAGCGCCGAGCCCTGTGAACTGGACTCTGTTGCAATGTGGGGTTAAAAGACCCAAGTAGTAACTCTTCCAACTGCAGAAATCAATCTTGCACTAATAAAGTTTTTTATTTTTATCTGTGATTTCATCTTTTCATTGGTCTTTCTCCCTTCTGCCACCAATATAGTGGCAATGTGATTATATCTGTGGTGAAGACCCTAATTTATAAATTTTAAAAAATGCTTTGAAAACGGGTGTAAATATTTATTATTTTGTGGCATTTTTTGGTTGCTATTTTCGCCCTGGTCCCGAGAGACACAGTCCAGTCCAGCAGGGTCTCTGGTCCGGAGAGACGCGTCTGATCACATGGAGAAAGCACATACTGCTCTAGTTTTATTAGTGCCACAGAGAGAAAACCGAGAGGAATTCTATCGCTTTACTGTTGATTTGAACTTTTAATCTTTTGCACATTTAACATTGTCATCCAGGGTATTGCTAGTCAGTGCAGTTATTAGTTTTAGTTCCTTTGTACAGTGAGATATACTTTAAAAAAAAAAAAAAAAAAAAAAAAAATCTAGGAAACACACACTGACCACACAGCCTGTAGCAATGCTGCATTAAGACTTTATTGAAAGACAGAGATGTCAAATGAATAAGAAGTAGAGCTGAGTACAGTGTGAGTCAAGTGAGTCAAGTGAGGCAAGCAGCGGCGCAGTGTCTCTGCGCTGGCTGTGTTGTGAAGGTGTGTAGTTAAAAGCTGGGCTGGGCAATGTTTATATTCAGCAAAGTACAGAGAAAGGAAAGTTTATGTGAAATATGCTAGAAACCTCAAACAAAACATTCCTGCGTGTGGAACGGGGTGTGCAGATGTGGTGGCACATATAGTGCTGGGCAGTGAAATGTAGTCTGACCACACCAGCACGGGAGTTAGCCGTACAATTAACTTATTAAAAGCCTTATTTTTCAACTCGCAACTCTCCCTAGGCTATCACAGATTCTCTAGATCTCAATAGGGGAGTTCCACCACTAGGCTCACCATTTAACAGGATAGACGCACACAGGATCCGCACAAAAAACATTACAGTTAAAAGTACAAATTAAAAATCACCAAATAAAAACCAGAGAGCAGTGACTGGCGTTTCTGCAAGAGATGCATCTGACTCGGTGAATGGTGGCGGGGATGGACAGGCCAACGCGTGTTCGCTCATGGGGATCATATGAGCACTGGGGTCTAATACTGTGGCCTGATCAATCGTACTACATTCCTGGGAGGATGATAACTGATAATATATTTTTGGTTAGAGACATTTTAACTATTGGTCAGCTTTTTAAACTGGATATGGGGATTCTTTCCATTGATCAGGAAAAAGCCTTTGATAGGGTTGATCATGGATATCTTTTTTCTCTCTTCCCTGATCCAGGGTTTCTTTCAGGGGCATTGCTGTCAAATTTTGTAAGAAGTAGGGTGCTGAGGCTGTGGGATTTGTTGAGATTGGAGGCTGGCTGCTGCAAAACGGGGGGAGAATTGTCTGCAGAGCTGGGGATTCACTCATTGAGAGTGGTGCAATGCCTTCTGTCTCGGCCGCAGGCCTCTTTCTCTCCTAGAGTGCGGGAGGTGATGTGTTGTGAGCTGTCCGCAGGGGGGTGCTGGCACACAGGGTTTTGTGTGCCTCTCCTTCCTGGTGGCTCCTGCTGTTTGCACAGATCGGAGCCTTTTTTTTTTTACACTGAGATGCTGCAACATCTGCAGTTCCGTACAGTAGGCAGGCAGGCCCTGTATTTGCTGAGTGTGAAGGTGCTCCACACCTCTGCTCTCCAGTCAGCCTCCATCTCTCGCTGGAGCGAGCGCCTCCAGTCGGTGGAGGATGCAGCTCCTGCATAGAGAACATTGTATAAGCCCCCCCTTCCCAAGCGTTCAGGAGACTTCCAATGACGGTCTGGACTGTGTTTTCTGTGGCTCTGAGGAGACCATTGTTCATCTTTTTTTGGATTGTACTCAGCTGGTGCCACTTTTTCTTTTTCTGGGGGATCTTTTTAATTCTGTAGATGTTCGTTTCACTGAGGCGATGTTCTGTATCATTCACTCACAAACACCGATTTAGAACAGGTTTTCTGAATTTTGTACTGGGACAGGCTAAATTGGCCATTTGGAAGACCAGGAAAAACAAGTTGCAGGGCTGCGGTGTTTGTGACGTGGTGGTGATGCTGCGTTTTTTTAATTGTCTCTAGAGTGAAGGTTGATTTTGCATTTTATGCTCTTGTGCACGATTTACATAGTTTTCAGCAGAGGTGGTGTGTTAATGGGAGGGTGTGTGCTGTGGGGGGAATTTGGTGATGTTTTTGTGACCAGGTACAGTGGTTAACAAATGTACCAGGGGTATTTTTCTTTAAAAAAAAATAAAAGTATATTTTGATGTTTAGCTGTTAAATAAAAGATTTTTAAAAGTCAAAAGTCTCTCTCTGTCCGTCTGTCTGTCTGTCTGTCTGTCTGATCCTGTCGCCCTGCGTTCTCTTTTCTCATTCTCCTCTCTGCTCCCTTTAACTTGCTCGGAACCTTTCAAATGATCAAACTTAAGGTGGGTGTCTTTCCTTCACCCAATGTACGCGCTGCAACTTAAATTGCTTTATTAGAGCATGTGAAAACAATTCCAATTAAATAAGTGAATAATAATCCAAACAGATCAATCAAGCGAGTGCTCAAACAACGTATACAAGACCACAAAAGAAAAATGTAGAACAAAATTAATAGTGTAAAAATAAAAACAACCACAAAACATTCAAAGCAGCACACAACACGATGGCACCTTCTCCTCCTGGAAGCAGCTGGTGCAGGCCCCATTGATGCACTGGTAGAAGGGAATACCCATATTATAGATTTTACGGTAAGCGTTTAGACGCTCAGTCTCAGTTTTGGGCTTCGTATTATTTTTATCAGCTGTGTCTTGGTAATAGATCTTCTCGAAGACAAAGGCCTTGTATCCGTTGGGGTAGCGCGTGAACACGTCAAGATGCTGGTCGATTCTCCTCTCGTGGTCTTTGTTGAGACATACTTCCAGACAGGGGGAGTTGAGGGTGAAGAAGATGAGGCAGTGGTCCTGGGGTTGTGTGAACCGCTGCTGCAGATTGACCTCATGCCCCTCTCCACTGTACAGCAGCCGGTACTCAGAATGGGTATCCTCCTCCCCTTTATTCTTCTGGCTTTTAGTAACCATCTTGGGCCGGGCTGCAACTACAGTTTCCTGCAAATAGATTTCTCTTGTGATTTGGATAATGTTTTGGCACTCTTCCCTGTCGTTGTCATTGACAATGTTGTTGTTGGTGTCGTTATTGTTGTTGTTGTTGTTGTTGACATCTTGTTGGAAGCAGGGCAGGTTGTGGATGGTGTTGGGATTGTCACAGGTGGCCTTGGGCAGGTGGACAGCCAGAGAAAACTGAATTTTCAGATTGTACCTGAGGGAGATGGAGGGAAATCAAATATTGTACAGTACAGTGCAGTATAATACAGTAGGCCTACAGTGTAATATACTGCAGAGCAGTACAGTGTAATACACTAAAGTGCAGTACAGTATAATACACTACAGTCTGAGCCCTTCATTGTTCACAGCTTCCCCTGCACACCCCTCCCCCCAATCACACGAAGAGGTCTTCACACCATCAGAAGTAGAAGAGCGAGAGAAACGAGAAGACTTGCGAATGAGGAAAATAAAAACTAGATAAATGTTAAGATGGCCAAATGTGTCAAATAAATAAATAAAAAGTGTGGGTGTAGTTAATAGCTAATAATTCAAATGTCACTATGATGTACTTTGTTGCTTAAACCAGCTGTGAACTTTTGACTGTATGCCTTAATGTACGCAATGCATGTATTTGGTTTTAGGAGTTCAATCACAGTTCTTCAGATTTGTTTTCACCATTCATATTATTTCTCTTCTCTAGAGTAGTGTATGAATGTTCCTGTACTGTGTGTCTGTGTCAATAAATCTCCACACACAGACCCCTGCATGTGTCTTTTTAGTATCAGGGCACACAAATTTGATTTATTATCAGGTGTGTGAAAAAAAATATGAGATAAAGAATCTGAGAAAGGAATTAATAACAATGTAATATTCAGGTCACTTTACACTGACACTTTACAATTGTTGTCTATCTTTAATGCTGTGTTTTTGGAAATGTTCATTAATGTAAAATGTGGGCAATTGGACTACCACACTGGCTATGAGAAAGCATGGAGAAAAAGTCTAATATGAATAATAAAAACAATATTGGGAAGCTTGTGAGGAACTGAACCTTTTCACCCTGGAACAGAGGAGACTACGTGGGGACTTGATCCAAGTCTTCAAAATCATGAAAGGCATCGACCACATCAAACCAGAGGAGCTTTTCCAGATCAGCAGGGACACACGCAACCAGGGACACAAATGGAAATTGGGCTTCAAGGCATTCAAGACAGAAAACAGGAGACACTTCTTCACACAGAGAGGCGTCACAATCTGAACAAACTCCCCAGCGATGTGGCTGAAGAGACAATTTGGGAACATTCAAAAACAGACTGGATAGGATCCTTGATCACTTAGTTATTAATGGACACCAAACGAGCACGATGGGGCGAATGGCCTCCTCTCGATCGGACACTTTCTTATGTGTGTGTACTGATCTTATCCCATTGCACTCAGCCCCATTGCTTTTAACCCGCTGGCTGGTTGAGACATATCTATTAATAACTTACTGGAATATTTGATATCACTGGAAACTAGAGACTTGAGGCTTTCAAATTATACCAAGATTGTTAAGATCACGGTCAGGAAATATTGACTGTGCAGTAGGGATAATAACAATGCTCAAACCCAAGTCAATTTTAAATACATTATCATACATTACATTTGTATCCAATTCTCATCCAGTTTGTCTTAAAAGTTGTATTTTGACAAGTACTTTAAGGGAAAAAATACAAAAATAAGTTTACATTGACATTTGTTTAATAATGTCATAATTCATAATAATGCTATTATTTATCTTGGAAAAAAGGTGGTAGTGTTGCAATATAGTGTCTACTCATGATCAACAATGCAGAAATGGACTTCTGTATGCTTTCATTTGAGTGGCCCCACATGCTTGGGGCCTGTAACGTACCACGGGGCATGGGAACAGGGGACCCAGTTGCGGTGTGGGGTAGAGGTGGTCAGACAGGCGTGGGTCGGTACCTGTGGAACAGGGTAATCAAGGGCAAGGCAAAGACGTGGTCGTGGTCATTGTCACAGGCAGGGGTCAGGCGATCAGAGTCAAGAGGAAAGTCCAAAGTCATGGCCGGGAGGTCAGGCAAGGAATAAGGCAATTATAAAAGCACAGATAGACTGCTCAGAGATGTAGTAAGAACTGACAAAACTTTGCATTGATGGAGTGTTTGTGAGACGTCTTTATAGGGAGCAGAGGACCAGGTTGGAAGGTGCAGGACGAATAGGAGCAGAGGGTGAGTGAACAAGTGCACATGTTGTTCAAGAATGTTGATTGAAGGAAGCTGAGGGAAGTGACTGGTAAGAAGGGTTGATGGTGACATCTAGTGTGGAGCAGTGTAAGTGCTAGATGGTGTCGTGACAGGGCACTTATAGTGGTGAAATGGCCCTCTTGCACATATTTGGTGGTACAAACTTCTCTAAACTATTATGCACATTATTCCTTAATTTCTTATTGTATGTTCACACAACTTCTACCAATTTCAATATGAGTTGTATTTCAACCTTACATTTCCATATCAAGATTTCCCATAGACTTTGATGAAGAAAAAAGGTCAAAAAGGTCAACATTCCAAAAAACACATTTTCGTTTTTGTGAAAAAACGTTGTAGTACTGTAATATAGTTTGTCTAATCATGGTCAGCTATGCAGAACATTATAGTACTAATAATGCTCATATTAAACAATATTAAACAATCTAAGAAATCCAACCAGGCGAAAATGAGTCTGTTACATATGTAACAAAGGCTAATATTGTTTAGAGGGAACAGTACAGGAAACTGGTCAGAAGGCAACGTATTCTGGCACTGCATTAATAAATATGTATATACACACCAGACCGTTATTCCTTAGTTTCCCAGTTCCAGGTCTGGTTTTATTGTAGCCCCTTGGCTAGTGGGAATATCCTGGTGGGTATTCGGTAAATTCCAGGAAGCTGTATCTGCGAGTCATATCTTATGTGTCCTGTGCTGCTGCTGTTATAATACAAACGAACTCCCTCGCAATCTGTTTTATTTCCAGGAGGGTGAATAAAGGCCATTTCAGTTCAGCTGTGCATCTTGTGTTTCCTTGCAACATCATCACAAGGCAGAGTTACAGAAGGGGGTGTGGCCAACAACGAGACTGCTTGACAAACAGTGTATCTCTCAATAACAACATAGGAGCTAGTTGGCTAGATCAGTACTTTATATATGGAATTTAGAGACCCTAATCATCAACTTCTAGTCAGCTAGGACTACAGCCTTATTTTATACTCTGAGTGTTTTATTTAGCAGATGTAATCTATTAGGACTTCCAGATTAGATGCTAGTTTAGTCAATAAACAAGGAATAAGGGTTGCACATATACACTTGTCCACACAATACCACACGATTCTGAGCAAATCTAGTACACTATATTGGAAGTGAGTGGAGACGGGGTCACGGGCACCAGTGTTGGCTTTTTTGGCCCTGAAGCAGAGAGCAGAGCTGAGACTCGGAGGGGTGATGGGGAAGAGAAGGAAGGCAGGACAGTAGGAGACCCAGAGGAAGAAGCTTCTGCAGGGGGGGTGTTGAAACAAAATAAGACAAAGCTGAAAGATACATTAAACTCAAATTAAAGCAATATTAACAATATGAAGTGTGTACCGCTCTCTCAGGAATGTTACAATCGTGGCAAGTTTATTTTCATTCAGACGAGCCTGTCCATCATCCAGCCAGAGGCAGAGGAGGCCGAGCAGAAGAGATGCTCTAAACACTGCTGGACACACCTGTAACACACACAGACACACACCTGTAACACACATACACCTGTAACACACACAGACACACACCTGTAACACACATACACCTGTAACACACGCGCACGCACACACACACACACACACACACACACACACACACCTGTAACACACATACACCTGTAACACACGCGCACGCACACACACACACACACCTGTAACACACGCGCACACACACACACACACACACCTGTAACTCACATATACTTGTAACACACACACACAATCAACTGTAACACACATATACTTGTAACACACACACACAATCAACTGTAACACACACACACACCTGTAACACAGACACACATCTATAACACACACGTACACATACCCCTGTAAAACACAGACACGTGTCAAACACACACACACACACACACCTGTTACACACACACCTGTATCACAAACACACTTGTAACACACAGACACACACAGCTATAACACACACACACACATATATATATAACACACACCTGTAACACTCACATACCTGCTACACACACACACACCTGTGACACACATATACACCAACACCTGTAAGACACACACCTGTTACACACATTACACACACACACCTGTGACACACACATACACAACCACCTAAACTGTTACACACACAATCCCGAGGACAACAAACACACACACACCTTAACACACCTGTAACATTCAGACACCTGAACGTAACTATAATATTCACACACCTGTAACACATACATACACTCACACCTCAACACACCTGTAACACACACACACACCTGATCATACATGCAACACACACACTTGAACACACCTGTAACACACACATCCCGAAAGATACCGAAACACACACACAAACTGAATCATAAGGACAGACAGACAAAGAAACACACACACAAACTCACAGAGACAGACAGAAATGCAAACAGACAGTCTGACAATATAGTCAGCCAGACATAAGAAATATTAAAGTAATGCCAAGAGATAGGAGATACAGAAGTACAGAGTGAGAGAAAGATGGACAAACAAGCAGACAAATACAGAGTGAGAGTAAAGACAGACAGAAATGGACACAAACACACTCAGACTGAAGGAGAGACAGACCAACAGAAATTCTTACCATGTTAGTCAATGAGAGTGTAGAGCTGTCGGTGAGAGTGTGAAGTGGTCGGTGAGAGTGTGGAGCGGTCAGGCTTAGTGCAGTGCTGTCAGTGAGGTGTGAGGAGAGAGAAGAGTGGGATTATATAGACACAGACCAGCCCCACCCCACACTCAATATTCATTAACACATTAATAATTCATACAGTGAGGCAGTGAGGTCATCATTCACACACACTGGTATTGTTTCTGCAATATACTCAATTGCGCTGAATTAAACTATATGTAAACCCCACTATGCATGGATTAAATATAGCACAAATGTAATGTAATGAATTAATTAAAAAATCTTTAAAATATCAGATGTTAGCAAAACTGAAACACAACACTCACTATGAATAGATATAAGGCATATCTGTTTAAGAAAATCAGTTATGTTAAGTATTTTAAAAACAAAATTATTCAAATCTCAGTGCATTCTCCCTGCCATTAGATGAACCCCCTCCTCTCATTGAATAAAGTGTTAACAACGGTAGCTTCATTATTTTACATTTAAAGAAAAAGAGAGAGAAAATGTTAAAAAGGATCAAAAGATAATGATAATAAGTATAATGATTGGGCCTGAAATGGGTAGGAAGTGTACTATTATTATTTGAATTATTCTTAATTTATCAAACAAAATGTGTGATTAACAGCACATTTATGTTAGTTTTCAACTGATTTTCAAGTTTACTGATAGTTTAAGTTTTTATAGTGCGGTTTATTTTTGTATTATCATCGTGCTTTTTAGTGCAATATACTGATCCTCTGTCTGCATTTATTGTGTTCAGTCGGTATTAAGAGTGGAGGCTATTTGTTGATATAAAACTGTGCCTTTTGCACTATTTAACTATAATTAGAGTACAGCCTCCCCGCATTCTGCATGGACTGTGCAGACTTATAATTTGGTCACTGTTTTGATATAATACGGGGGTTTGAATTGATTTCACTTTAATTGTTTTAGTTGACTATTGCACTTGGTGTGGTTTGCTTTGATTTATTTTGTTCTTCACTTTCATTTATTTTTTGTATACTACTTGTTCGCAGTCTGCACTGCACTGTGGGGTAGTTGTCTCTGGTTTTAGTTTTAGCCTCTAACTTATGGTCAGGTTCTTAAACATCAGTTGCAGTTAAAACTAGTGCAGTTTAGATCTGTTTGATTCATTCTGATATTGGTGAACGTGAACTAGTACTCCTAACTTATTTAGGAAACCACTTTGACCTATGGTCAGCAGCGAGTGTTTGTTAGTTTGTTGAATTTAGCCAGTAACCCAGCGCACTCGACACGCCCTGTCTGCAATCAGAAGCATTACAGTGTAGGCTGTGATTATTTAGCATTTGTTTAACATTACTACGAGCTATTGTTCAGTGTAACTGCGTGTATCTGGCACTGTCTTTGTCTGTATTCAGATATTAAGCGGCCAGTAATTGTGCTATTAGCAGTCCTGCGTGGGAGGGAGGGCCATCCTGGCCAGCCTTGTGTCATTCAACGCAACACAGGTGTTCACTGTCCTAATTAGTTACAGGTGACATATTTAACAGCCCCCCACCCGTCAGCGCCAGCAGCCTCATTCCCCCCTGTCTGAAGGGCCCCAATTACAAAGGGCAGGGACTCTAGCTACGGGGACTCCAGCGAGGAGAAGACTGCGAGGAGACGCTACACAGCAACAACAGGCAACCATGACGATCTCTCCGATTCCCGTCCTACTCTCTCCTTCCTCTCGGCGTACAGCTGTGTGCCATTGTTTACCTAATCCCTCTAACCTCATCTCTCTGCCTCTCCCCCCCTACTCCCTCTCCTCTACTCCACTCTCTGGAGGTCTGTGGAACTGCCACTCAGCTTCCAACTAGGCCGACTTCATCTCCGCCTTCGCCTCCCACCAGTCTCTGGATTTCCTCGCTCTCACCGAGACATGGATCTCCCCAGACAACTCTACCACCCCTGCTGCCTTATCCTCTCTCTTTGTCCTGTCCCACTCCCCTCGTCTTACTGGGCAGGGAGGAGGAACAGGGCTCCTGCTCTCCCCTTCTCTCCTCTTCTCTGTCCCCCCCTCTCTCTCCTCTATCTCAACCCACAGCTTTGAATTCCATGCAGTGGAAATCACCTCTCCCTCTCACCTCTTCCTTCTAGTTCTCTACCGTCCACCTGGTCCACTCACCTCCTTCCTGGACGAACTCGACTTTCTTCTCTCCTCTCTCCCCTTGCTGTCCTCACCTACCATCCTCCTGGGAGACTTCAACATCCACCTCTCCATCCCTTCCCACTGTGCTGGATTTCTTCATCTCCTTCACTCCTTCAACATCTCCCTCTCCCCCCACTCACACGGCTAACCGCCAGCTAGACCTCATCTTCTCAAGAGGCTGCTCCCCTTCAACACTCTCCATGACACCCATGGACATCTCGGACCACCACTTCATTTACTTCTCCCTTTCCCTTCCCTCCCTCCCCTCTTCACCCACTCCCTCTGTCACCTTCCGCCGTAATCTCCGCTCTGTCTCCCCCTCCACCCTTGCCTCCACTACCCTCACTCTCTTGCCTTCCATTGATTGTTTTTCAAATCTGTCAACTGTGCTACCTCCTCTTTGTTCTCCTCCCTCACCTCCTCCCTTGACTCTCTCTGTCCTCTCACGTCTCGTCCTGCCCGTCCCTCCCCTCCTCAGCCTTGGCTCTGCTGTTCTCCGTGCAACCCGAACTAGTCTGCGTGCCGCCGAACAAAAGTGGAAAAGGACCAAACTCCCAGCCGCCCTCGAACTCTACCGCTCCCTACTGTCCACATTCTCATCCTCTCAGCCAAGCCAAGAAATCTTACTTCCAATCTCTCTTCGAATCCACTATTAACAACCCTCGCAAACTCTTCTCCAACTTCTCCTCCCTCCTTGCCCCCCCTCCTCCTCCCTCATGTCTCACTGCTGATGATTTCGCCTCCTTCTCCTCCAAGATTACAGACATCCGCAGGCTCTTCAATACTCCACCCTCATCTCCCATCACACCGAAACCTCCCACTGACCTAGCTTCATTTTCTTCATTCTCACCTCTCTCAGATGCTGAAGTTTCTGCTCTCCTCCTACGTAACAAACCCACAACATGCGACCTGGACGCTCTCCCTTCTCGTCTCTTCCAAGCAACCGCTCCTGATCTTCTCCCCTTCATCTCCTCCCTCCTCAACTCCTCCCTCCTCTCTGGCTGTTTCCCCTCTGCATTTAAACAAGCTGCTGTCATCCCACTGCTCCAGAAACCAACCCTTGATGCCACCTCTCCTCAGAACTACCTCCCTGTCTCCCTACTTCCCTTCCTCTCCAAGACTCTCGAGCGGGCGGTCCACCGTCCGCTCTCGGACTTTCTGTCCCAACACTCACTCCTTGATCCTCTGCAATCCGGCTTCCGCACAGCTCACTCCACTGAGACGGCTCTCCCTGACTCCCTCAGCTGTGCTCGGGCGGCCTCCCTCTCCTCTGTCCTCATCCTCCTTGACCTCTCTGCAGCATTTGACACCGTCGATCACTCCATCCTCCTCTCCAGCCTCGCTGACCTTGGGATCTCTGGGACTGCTCTCACCTGCTTCCCCTCCTACCTACGGTCCTACCAAGTGACATGGCGAGGTTCCTCATCCACCCCCCAACCTCTCCTCACAGGTGTTCCCCAAGGCTCTGTCCTGGGCCGCTCCTGTTCTCTCTCTACACTCGCTCCCTGGGCCCCCTCATCGCTTCCCATGGCTTCTCCTACCACTTCTACGCTGATGATGCCCAGATCTTCCTGTCTTTTCCCTCTTCTGACCCCCTTATCCCCTCACACATCTCTTCCTGTTTGTCTGCCATTTCCGCCTGGATGCACTCGCACCACCTCAAGCTCAACCTCTCCAAATCAGATCTCCTCTTTTTCCCCCACTCTTCCTCATCCTCTGCTGACCTCCCAATCTCGATCCCCTTGGAATCCACCACACTCTCTCCTTCTTCCGCTAAAAATCCCTGGCCCCTAAGTGGTGGAACGACCTGCCCACCGAAGTCAAAACAGCAGAGTCCTTGACCTCATTCCGTCGCTTACTCAAGACGCATCTCTTCCGACATATATATATATATTATATTTGCACTTATGTTGTAAGTCGCCCTGGATAAGGGCGTCTGCCAAGAAATAAAAATAGTCATTTTGTATTCTTCTGTCTTTTAATAAAAACTGGTTTGTAAAATCAAAACTGTATTCTTTCATTTGATTGAAGGGACTTGTGTGAGGGAACCCATATTATTGGTCATGATTTAGAGGTCCCTTACCTCTATATAAATTAAGAGTGGCGTAGTCTATTGGGGTGTAATCCACATAAAGAAAACCCAGTTGTACTACATTTCCCCCTGGCCACACTTGGGTAGACGCCCCAATAGCAGAGATTGTCCACAAACACCGAGAGCGATGTATCAAAATGGCAGAAATGGGAAACTAGACGAGCTCTTTGAAAATGTCTTTGCCGCCACACAATCCTATTTCTGCCACAGGACCCTATTTCCGCCACACGTTTTCTAAATGTCGCTGTTGTTTTCATTGCCACTGTCATGTTTCAGATGTTTCCACCCCTTTCTCTTCACTGGTTGCTGACGTTTCTTCAAAGTTACCGCCCCCTCTCTCTCTCTCCTGGTTGCAGCATCGCCGCCTGCTGACGTGTTTCAAATGTTACCAGCCTTTTCTCTTCTCCGGTTGCTGCAACGTCCTGTTAATGAGTTTGTTTTGCTTTTGCACTTCTCGGCTTCCGTAGGTCCGTAGTTTAAATGATTCTCAATTTCTCTGCACATATGCTCTCCCAATGCATTAGCCCCCCTTCTGTTTAGATGTAGACCGTCCGGTTTGTACAGGTCCCATCTATCCCAGAAGACCAATGCTCCATAAACCTAAACCCCTCTTCCCTACACCAAGATTTCAACCACATGTTAAACTTTCTAATCTCTGCCTGTCTCCCTGGCCTGGCACGTGGTACCGGAAGTATTTCTGAGAAAACTACCGAGGAGGTTCTGCTCTTTAGTTTTGTTCCTAACTCTTTAAATTTGTCTTGCAGAACCTCTGTCCTACCTTTTCCTATGTCATTGGTTCCAATGTGGACCATGACCAGTGGATTCCCCCCGGCTTTGGCCAGTAGCTCGTCTACTAGTTTAGGGAGATCTGCAACCTGAGCACCAGGCAGGCAAGATACCATGCGGGTCTCCTTGTCACTAGAACACACTGTGTGATCTACACCTCTAAGAATTGAGTCTCCTACTATAACTACCTCCTTCGTCTGGGGGGGAGTGGGCACCATGGTGCTCTGGTGCTCAACTGCCCCCATCACTCTCTGAGCTGTCACTGTCCAACTCGGTGTCCAGCAGTTGGAACCTGTTGGGCAATTCAAGCTCTTGGGGTGTCTCTAGGGGTTGTGCACGCCCTGTTCTGCGGTTACGACCTACTGTAACCCAGCAGTTCTCTACACTGTCCTGCTCTAAGGTTTCAACTCTCCTAGGTTTTGGCTGCACACCATCTCTCTCATGGGCTGATTAATCAATTCTTATATATCCCTAATACAGCGCAGATCGACAAGCTGAGCCTCAAGATCACGAACCTTGATCTCTAGGATTTCAACCTGACGACAACGTTCACAAATGAAGCCTTCTTAGATGAGTTAATCCAGGAAGGCAATCATTCTGCAAACCTGACACTGTAGTGGCCACATGCTTCTAAATGTATATATATATATATATATACAGTGGGGGAAAAAAGTATTTGATCCCCTGCTGATTTTGTACGTTTGCCCACTGACAAAGAAATGATCAGTCTATAATTTTAATGGTAGGTGTATTTTAACAGTGAGAGACAGAATAACAGCAAAAAAATCCAGAAAAACGCATTTCAAAAAAGTTATAAATTGATTTGCATGTTAATGAGTGAAATAAGTATTTGACCCCTTCGATTTAGTACTTGGTGGCAAAACCCTTGTTGGCAATCACAGAGGTCAGACGTTTCTTGTAGTTGGCCACCAGGTTTGCACACATCTCAGGAGGGATTTTGTCCCACTCCTCTTTGCAGATCCTCTCCAAGTCATTAAGGTTTCGAGGTTGACGTTTGGCAACTCGAACCTTCAGCTCCCTCCACAGATTTTCTATGGGATTAAGGTCTGGAGACTGGCTAGGCCACTCCAGGACCTTAATCTGCTTCTTCTTGAGCCACTCCTTTGTTGCCTTGGCTGTGTGTTTTGGGTCATTGTCATGCTGGAATACCCATCCACGACCCATTTTCAATGCCCTGGCTGAGGAAAGGAGGTTCTCACCCAAGATTTGACAGTACATGGCCCCGTCCATCGTCCCTTTGATGCAGTGCAGTTGTCCTGTCCCCTTAGCAGAAAAACACCCCCAAAGTATAATGTTTCCACCTCCATGTTTGACGGTGGGGATGGTGTTCTAGGGGTCATTCCTCCTCCTCCAAACATGGCGAGTTGAGTTGATGCCAAAGAGCTTGATTTTGGTTTCATCTGACCACAACACTTTCACCCAGTTCTCCTCTGAATCATTCAGATGTTGGCAAACCTCAGACGGGCCTGTACATGTGCTTTCTTGAGCAGGGGGACCTTGCGGGCGCTGCAGGATTTCAGTCCTTCATGACGTAGTGCGTTACCAATTGTTTTCTTGGTGACTATGGTCCCAGCTGCCTTGAGATCATTAACAAGATCCTCCCGTGTAGTTCTGGGCTGATTCCTCACCGTTTTCATGATCATTGAAACTCCACGAGGTGAGATCTTGCATGGAGCCCCAGACTGAGGGAGACTGACAGTTATTTTGTGTTTCTTCCATTTGCGAATAATCGCACCAACTGTTGTCACCTTCTCACCAAGCTGCTTGGCGATGGTCTTGTAGCCCATTCCAGCCTTGTGTAGGTCTACAATCTTGTCCCTGACATCCTTGGACAGCTCTTTGGTCTTGGCCATGGTGGAGAGTTTGGAATCTGATTGATTGATTGCTTCTGTGGACAGGTGTTTTTTATACAGGTAACGAGCTGAGATTAGGAGCTCTCCTTTTAAGAGAGTGCTCTTAATCTCAGCTCGTTACCTGTATAAAAGACACCTGGGAGCCAGAAATCTTGCTGATTGATAGGGGATCAAATACTTATTTCCCTCATTAACATACAAATCAATTTATAACTTTTTTGAAATGCGTTTTTCTGGATTTTTTTGTTGTTATTCTGTCTCTCACTGTTAAAATACATCTACCGTTAAAATTATAGACTGATCATTTCTTTGTCAGTGGGCAAACATACAAAATCAGCAGGGGATCAAATACTTTTTTCCCTCACTGTATATTAAAAAAAAAAAAGTAACGTCTCTTGGTTCCTGCTGCCTATTCAACTTTTGTCAGCGAGAAACAGCGCAACTCTTTCTCAACAGCTGCTTTAAGTAGCTTTTGTCTACCTGCCCCCAATTCACACCTAACTGGCCCCACCTGGCTCCTCCTGCAACAGAATTCCTGCTAGTCCTAGACAAAATCTCCCTTCTCCAACCCATTTACTTTCACCAACTCAGCAGCTGAACTGAATTGACTTCAATTTAGGCAAACTACAGACAATGCTAACTTCAATTTAGGCAAACTTAAAACAAAATGAGCAATACTAAGACTGGTCTGAAACTAGTCAAACAACAATATGGCTGCCTCTCACCTGTACTCTCCGGTCTCTCTCAGTGGCAACTTGTAAATGACATTTTTTAGAGAATTGTCAAGACATCGGGACATTTCATTTAAATCCAGGATGGTCACCGTCGTCTGTCATGTTTGTGTGTATTTATACCAAAACAAGTGAATGTGTTTTGTCACGGCACACTGTACTGCAGTCTGATGCATTCCTCTATTCAGCAGGGGTTTCACTATCTTTTCAAACACTGTTAAATGTCTTTCTGCTCCAAGCAATTGATCCTGTGTGGCACTTTCCCACCATACATTCATAACTGCTCAAATGTAATTGTCTTCTCAAGGTAAACACCCCTATTCCTTCTGCCACATCTCTCACATTGGTCACATTACTGTAGTTACAATTTCACAATGCATTGGCGCTGTGTCTGGCTGCGTAAGAGACATCACAGTATGTGCCTGTTACGACCCCACACTTGTGCAGGCTGTGCGGTGTCGTTTTCTTGTTGGCGCTGTGTTTTCCCCTCTCTCTCCCTCGTCACTCGTCATTGGTCCGTTTGTTTCCCGTGCTGTCCCAGGTCGTCCAAACAGAAGAGGCTGGCTGACTACTTGAACCCTCCCGTTTCGTTCCACAGGAGACTCATCATTCTGAATGTGTTGTCTGTGCTGTCCCAAGCTGTGTGCGTCTGCTATTGTTATACCTGCGGGGTTCGTGTGTATTGTTGGTGTATCTTATCTGTGTCAATCGTACTGTCACCCATCCCTGTATTCAGCCTGGGGAGGGCGAGGTAGGTAGGTAGGTAAGTAAGACGCCCCAGGGCTTACATATTCATCACGTAGGATTGGGTTTTGTTGTAACACACCAGGCTAGTCCATCGCAGGGAGCCGCAGTGTGTATTTTTGGGCTAGACTAGGTGGGTTGCTGTTGGGCTTAAATAGGTTGGGGTTTTGTTTATTTCTTTGATTTGGCACCCGTGTGTTCGTCCTCCCTTTGCATCTGTGTTATTGTTCATTATTGTGATTTATCCGGGGTAATTGTCAGATTCTGGACAGATGTGTTAGACAGCACTCTCTCTCTATATATATATATATACAGCTCTGGAAAAAATGAAGAGACCACTCCAAGTTCAGAAATCAACGTTAAGTGGTCTCTTCATTTTTTCCAGAGCTGTATATATGAGACACATATTGAACATATGTATACAAAATGATACTGTACCCTACTCACAGATGCAGAAACACATGGCTCTGCAGACAGAGACTCACTGACACACTGGCACAGAGGCCACAGTCAAATTCTCTCTCCTTTATCAGTCTCTGTCTTCACTCCCCAGGACATCGCTCACTTGGCCACGCAGGAGCACAAGCATGTTGATATAGGTTGGAATGATGGTTCTATGTGCTCTGTGCAATGCTGTGGTAGAATGAATGCTCATAAATCATACTGTGTGCCCCTGTGATGGGTGTGTAAATCCTGAAGCTCTCACTATCGAGGCTGATGTCTGGCCTCTAAAGGGCTTGAGCACAATGATACTTATCGGTGTATACCTTCAGACAGGCCCCACTGGGAGGCTGTTGACACCGCGGATAGGGACTGAGGTGTTACACTGATATGACTTAGTGTAATTTGTAATCAGACTGTTAGATTTGGATCTATGGTTATACATGCTTTGCACTCACTGCACCTATAAGCTCAAACACCTGTCCCCAGCAGGAAAGCTATTCGGAGGAGACCAGGAATGTGTATGATGTAGGCATCAGCTGGGGGTTGATCCTTGTGACCTGGGTCAGAACAAAAACATGATTTGAAACCTGTCTCTGAAATAAGTGGAAAAGTCATTGAGATAAAGCAAATAGAACTTTAATCAAGCCGGCTTGGAAGCACCACGTCAGGGAATTCCTTCAGTGAGAACTTAATGTTTACAAACATGAGTGCAGCTTTATAGGAAAATGACGTAGAATCTTGTGGCCGTTCATCCAATCAAAGGCTTCAAAAGATGCAAGCTCTGGAAAGTTTGCAGGCTGCCCTTCCCAGGGGAGGATGTCATCATGAAGGCAGATGTCTGGTCCTGTTACAGCATACAAACGGTACGATCTTGTGGTTTTCTTAACAACGAGGTAACATCTTTAGTTTTGAGAGGAGAAACAGGAAATCCACACACAAACCCATTTCTCTTATCAAACAAAAACAGAAGTGATGAGAGAATTTAAGAAAGGGTGTATCGTTAACTGCTTTATTTGGCCTCCCACTAATAAATTCAATTTGCCAAGTCTGCACAAATGTCATTATTTCTAATATCAATATAAAATATTATAAAACACTGTCTTCTTCATTCCAATACAGTGTCTTCACCTGTTAATTTTGTAACTTTATTTGTTACCTCCTTGTAAACCAACTGGTTATACTGTGAAGTGTGCTGACTCACGGTATCCCGTGTGAACGCTGCTGTGAGTCAATGGAGGCTGTAGAGATGATGTGGCATTGTGAGAACTGCTCTCAGGCTGAGAGGGGCAGGAGAGAAAGAGATATGAATCTTTACAGTGAAGTAAAAAGGACAGAGAGCATGTGGGAGGAGAGGGGGGATTTCAATGTAAGGCAAAGAGAGAGAGCAGGTCCGTTTCTAGCCTTTTGGGGCCCTAAGCAGGATTTGTTTTGGTGACTCTCCTCACAGTAGCCCACTTGGCACAACATCAAACTAACACAGGCTTGAGCCCACTGTGTGTAAATGTGTGTATAGGCACACATATGTGCGAACAAACACACAATGTACAAATATACATGTAAAAACTAAAGAGAGACCTGTCAGCACAGCAGCATCTTTTATCACTAGGTCTATCTGTACTAGTGCCTACATTAGTCATTATCTACCTGTTCATTAGCATCCATTAATTGTGTGAAATAATGAAGTAGACCTGCGTTTCCCGATGCCATGTTTCACAATGACACAGAATTGATGTTTTACCCATTTTTGCCCCAGGCTCAGCCAGTCAGCAGCAGCCCATCATGTGTGTGTGTGAGTCTGTGAGTCAACAGAGGTCCCGAATGGATGTTTATAACACACTTTCAATCAGCCTATCTAGACCAAGCTACAGTTGCCAAATCCCATTTGCTGATTTTAACTGACTAGCTTATTAGTGAACTTGATAATTGATGCTGCAGATCTAGGTAGCAGTGATAGAGCACAGGTTTATACTGAGGCAAAAAAGTTGAAAACCCTCTTGCAGATCCTATTCCAGGTGAAACTCACTATAGATGCAAACTCAGACACAACGTTATAATAAAACGCTATTCGGTGTCAGGTCAGGTGAACTTGGACTGTCCAGTTAAAGTAACGTTAAAAACAACCCACACAGCCAGGCATTTTGTTTAGCTACACATTTAATGTTATGGTCATTAAATCAGTTACTTTAGCCAGTATGCAAGCAAGAGACTCTGCTGCACAGCAGTAGAAACTAAGCATGACCAAATAATATTAAAATACCTGTCCTGTGCTTGTTTATCTTCTTAAATTGTTTTATTGTTACCTTTTTTTGCACCAGATTGGTTTGTTCTTGGTGTTTTTTTCCTACACTTTAATTTGGTTGCGTTTGCAATCCTTAAAGATATTTTTTCCAGTGCGATTGGTGAAGAAAACAAAGGGGGTGGAGTGGTTGGGTGTCTATTGTCGAGCGGGGAGTTGCAATTATACCTGCAAGAAACCATTACATAATATATGATTTTCTGAATAAGCACCATTTAGTCAGAAAATTTCGACCTGTTATTTAGCCTTGTTTTTTGCCGGGAGCCCTAAGCGGCCACTTATGTCTAGAAATGGCACTGAGAGAGAGATAGGGAAAGAGAGAGAGAGAGAGAGAGAGATAGAGCGAGCAGGAGTGAGGGAGAAAGGACAAAGGAAATATCTGAATGTGAGAGAGGGGGAGAAAGAGATAGAGGGAGGAAGAGAAGTGAAGGGGATGGAACAGAGAGATTGAAGGAGGCGATAGGGAATTTGAATGTGAGGGAGGGGGAGAGAGAGAGAGAGAGAGATCTGGTATCTGTCCCATGCGCAGTGTCTGTGTCTCTCCCTTTGCTGTTCTTTGTTCTCATGAGATACCGTTGTCTCGCTATGCAGAGCCTGATAGCGACTCACAGTGCATCATTCACATTGTCCACTTCACAGGAAAAAGCTTCAGACAATTTCAAATTGTATTATATATCTTGCATAACCAAATAAATTACTCAAGTACAAGTAAAAGTACTGGTTTAAAAAACTATTCAAGTAAAAGTAAAAAGTAGCTAATTTAAAAAGAACTCAGAGTACAAATTACTTTTAACAGAGCGTTGTCACATGATCTCTAAGCAAATGCTAACACATATATATATATATACATAGACACACACACAGGTCAGTGACAAATTAAAGGAGAAGCCTGAATAAATGAGTGGAGGAACATAACTAATGCAGATGCCTCCAAACAGGTGTACTGTATCATACAATTAAGCAATTAACATCCTATCATGCTCTGTGGCATGAATACAAATGCTGAGCAGCCCAGTTGACCTGGATTTTGGATCAAGATGGCAAGACGAAAGGATCTAAGTGACTTTGAAAGAGGGTCATTATTGGGGCACAAATGGCAGGAGCTTCAGTCACAGACGCTCAACTGGCTCGTGTTCTGGACAAGTGGGCGAGTGCATGTGTGGGACACCAAGAGAACGGGACAGGCCTGACTGCTGAACCCCTACAGTGAGGGGGTCTGGAGGCTCTGTTATGCTGTGGGGGGCATTTTCCTGGCATGGTTTGGGTCAACTTGTCCCCTTAGAGCAGTGGTTCCCAACCCTGATCCTGGAGGACTCCATACCCTGCTGGTTTTTGTTCCAACCGAGCTCTCAATTATTTAATTGAACCTTAATTAAAAAAAAATCTGCTTAGATATGACTTTTTAAATTGGGTAACAAAAGGGTTGTTTAAAATAATGAAAAGGCTCTGATTTAGGAAATTATTACTTCAATGAAGTAATTGAGAGCTCGGAGATATGCAGAGATATGTAACAAAAAGTTTGTGTTATTTCTAAATGGCTGTAGCTGATATTTAAGTAAATACATACAAATACAATCACAACACCACCTTACCCAGAACACAAATAAATGTTGATATAAATTTACTATTAGTTTATTGTGGACAGACTAAAATGAATGACAAAACGCAATACCCATTGACTATAATGGGGAGTGGAATGTCCATAGACTACAATGGGCATCTCCAAATCCCACACAGGAATCCTAAAATCCTGAACACACTTTCTTTAAAATAACCTCATATAAAAAATGTAAGTGGAATGACATGGGATGACAGCTGCTTTCTATGGCATGACAGGCCTGGGATACTGAAAACATAGCAGACATAGGATTGACTGCCTATTAATCTATATTGCATTCGTTTACATACAGTTGCCCATTTACACAGATAATTTTCAGATAAGGTTGAACTTGCAGTGTACATCAATGTAGATGACACATATATCATATAGTCACTCTAGGTCTGTCATTCCATGTCATCCCACTTGTATGTTTTATATGAGATTATTGTAAGAAGGCATATCCAGGATTTTAGGACTCCTGTGTGGGATTTGGAGATACAGACCTTGCTTCTGTCATTGGGCATTTTGTTTTGTCATTCGTTTCAGTCTGCCCACTGTATTTCACAGAAACATCTCTTTCCAAAGGCAGCACTGTGCAGTAGTGGTTAGGGCTCTGGACTCTGGACTCATGATTTGAAGGTTGTGGGTTCAAATCCCAGGTGCTGTTGTACTCTTGAGCAAGATACTTCACTTAGATTGCTCCAGTGAAATGCCCAGCTGTATAAATGGGTACAAATGTAAGTTGCTCTGGATAAGAGAGTCTGCTAAATGACAAAGATAATAATAATGATGTATTCATTATGATTGTGTGAATGTTTACCTTTTCAGAGAACAATGTTATTTTCAAAAATGAGCGTGATGCTGATTGGCTAAAATGGATATATTGCGTTTTGATATAAATCAGTAAAGTCAAATGTCATTTTTAGCATTAGGATTACAAAATAACTCGGTTTAGATTAAACTGTGTATACTACGTGAAAAAGGTACCCTCTAGTAGGAGTATATCCACAGCAATAGCTCAATTATGTGTAGAATTGGCTTCATTGTCACGTTTTGCCACGAAGCTCTTCAATGTTTGTCCACTAATAGGGCTGTAATGATTCACATTTCGATTCGGTTCAATTTTCGATTTTTCTTGACAAAAATCGAACAATTTGAACACTGCCAGCCAGGAAATCAACAATGACAGTATTAACAGTAAATGACCAGTAAGCGCTTTTGAAACGCACTTTAAGGCACTTTAAGTAGCTCTAGATCAGCATGAAGTTTTTCTGGAGTTTCATGATTGAATTGCAGGATCGTCACAGGACAGACAGATGGGATCAAACCGTGGACGTATACAGAAACCAGAATAATAATACTAAAACAAACACACGATACACATATGCACATATCTTAGCAGACATATACAATTATAAAACAATGAACCAGGTATAAATTTAGCATGAAACTGAAATATTACATAGCCTATAGTATTATGCAACGTGGAAGTGCTTAGAAATGGCTCCATGTCTAGTACAGCTGTACATCAATGCAGCACCTATAATACCAAATAATAAGCATTCATGATCAAACAGGGTTGATCAAACACTGACCCAGAGACATCGAGACTGAACTCCACAGACAGAAACTCGCTGAGCCGATCACAGCAGACAGACAAGAGCTACAGCAGCCGCAAACCTGCTAATGCAATAAATAATGACAATAATATACACATATACTTGTAGAAAATCATGTTTCAGGACTCAACACCAACCCTTACACAATGACTCATTTGTATTAACAGCCCAGACTGTCGGCTATATTGTAGTCCATATATCCTATGCGGCTGCAGAAGAAAGTGTTTATAACTTATTACATTTGAGGGGTTCAAAGCGGAAACGTCGCATCGCTATTTCATTCTTGTGTTTAGTGACGTGTAAGAACGGAGAAGCGGGAGAAATGCACACACGCACAGATATTTACTGTCTGCTGTGGGTTTGTACAAAGCGGGCCCGTCTGTATCCCACGGTCGCAATTAAAAGCTCGTTTGGATCCTCGATTGCGGCTGAAAGATGTTCACTCGACTCGACATTACTGCCCTTGTTTTAAATTCTACACTTTTGACAATATACCCTAGCATTTTGTACGGGCCCTTGCGACAACTGTGGTGTCTTCAATTTGAAGCCAAACATCAGAACTTCACATGGATTGCTGGGGCAGTTAAGATTTTTCACAACATCACAGGAAGGCTGGAAAGACGACACCAAGTGCGTCAGTGTGGGGAGCAATTGAATGTGGATTCACTTGGAGAAGGCAGTCCAAATAAAGCAAGTACAGAGGAGGTCAACATTCAATCACTTTCAGAAAGTCCTCCTGCAGTTTTATCCAGTAAAATGGGAAAAACAGATCCTGATAAAACCATTCACAGATCCAGATACGTCAGTGTTCACAATGTGTCGTATGCACAGGTGACTGTTGTGTAGCTGGTGTAGCACATGCAGAAGAAGTGCCAATATGTCTGCTAATGAAAAGTGTTTATGGATCCCATGGTGGATGGGTCATGTGTGGAAAGCTTCTGATTCCTGTGAGTGCTCTACATGCTTACTGTGTTGAAGAGAAGCCTGAGTGGGTTGCATTTCAAGCAGAAGAAACCAATTTCCATGGACTGGACGTCTATAGAGATCATGATGATCAGCTGTATGTGTCACTTCATCACAGTTTGCACAAAAGGAGCTCACGATGTATGTGCTTTCTGACTAGATATTAACTTCATTTAAAACACTTCTCCCATATATATTTTTACATTCTTGGACACATTTGGAAGTGAGATCAAATCCTCCACATGTGCAGTAACAGTTTTAATCTCTTTGTGCAGACAATGAAATTGATGATGAAACCCTTTTTGCTTAGAGTTAGCGGATGATGAGTCACTATCTCCACTGATGAAGAAGCCAGTGATGCTCATTAAATTGCTCGCTTCATTGAAAAGCAAGGCAGTGCCACCCACAGCAACACGAGAGACTCTGAATGATTCAGAAGACACGGCTTACAGGTATTGTAGTCAAATGTACTTTCATTAATATTCTCCTGGCAGCTCACATTTTGTATGTTTTCCTATTACCAAAATGACTTGAATTCTTGTCTTAATTCAGTTCTCTTCATGAGGGAGGAATCAGTGAGCGCTTCTGGTAAAAGCTCAATATGGCCGGTGTGCAGCGCTTGCCAGAGTCTCCTGGGCTTCTCAAAGAGAAACTGCATGAGACGTCTGAGGATCTCGTTGCTGTTCTGGGAAGATCGAAATACAGTCACAGATCATTCAGGTCCTCTTCGACTACATGATCCCATGCACTTGGTATGTATACCAATACAATCCAGTATAAACTAGAATCTTATTGGATGGTTTACTGTTGAAACTTATTACAGCACATACTAATGTACATACTAAGAGTGAGTGAGTTTAAAACCTTGTAATAGGGACATGGTGGTTTTACCGATTTATGCATATTCTCTCTAAATATGTGAGTTTATGACTTTCTTATGAGGTGGTTACTCCAGTGAAACAGCATAAATGGTTAATTTAATGTGAATGTTATAATACTTTGCATTAGGGTGTCTGCTAAGACAAATATTAGAACAAATATAATGCTAAAAGGTAAATTGTGGGATTTCACCCATAGTATTATTAACTTTTTTCCAGGTATCATTCCAGCAATCAATGCACAGCTGTTTGCAGTGCTTTAATAAGAAGATGCCCATTTCTCGGAGAGCCACAGGAAATGGTCGTGTCAGTAACAATGTATCATCAGTTCTGAATTAGAAATGCTGCACATATTTAAAAAAGTAATTGTGATCCCCCTTCCCCTTTCAGCAATCCTGGCAAGCTCTGCTGTGAAACACATTTAAAAAAGAAAGAAAACCTTTAGTTCATGAGACAGAAGTCCTCACAACAAGGGAACGTTTTGGGAAGAGAGTAGAAGGAAGCAAAAGACGGGTTTGTAACCCATATCAAAGAGTAAAAAGCTGATGAACGAGTCACTTTATTTCAATTTAAAGTGACAGTTGGTGATAAAACGTTCCAGTGGAGATTGATTATCTATCAGTGCAGCTCACTGCAGATGAGCTGAGTGTCTGGTTCCACTGAATTGTTTTGTATTCCTGATTATTATTTCTCAGCATATGAGTAACAGGCATTTATTTGTCACAATGACAGAACTTTTGAATGTGTGTTTATTGGGTCAGTCTGAAGCAGGTTAACTCACTCCAGGACTTGTGTGTGTTGTGTTCACTTCATGCTTCCATCCCACTACAGGTGTGTGTTAATGCAACACAACCCATGCCTGCTGTCTGTGAACAGATTTAACATTGGTCTCAGTCATGACAAGTAATACAAGTTGTGACTCTATCGTTACAGATTGTGATTGAGATAATGTTTGATGCATTTAGAACAGAAGTCGACCAAACATGATCTTTCTCCAAGACAGACTGAACAGAACAGGCCATCAGCGTGACTTTTTTATTAATAGTCATTCTACGCCTGAAATACTGGTGCAATATCCTGCATTAAATGTTAAACAATATTGGGCTGATAGGAATGACTATGATACCATACTGTGTAATTTAAAATTAAAATAGGCAAGTAGGAAAGTATTAATCTTATTTAGATACTGTCTTTCTTTTTCAGGGAACCGGGGTTATGATAATAACCTATCATTCCCTTTCAAATCGAAATTAGATTTGAAAAAGAGCCCACAATGTGATGTATGTGGAGGGGGATGGAAAGACTCCAGGACAATTGGTTGGTTTATGTGAAATGCCAACATGACCTTGGGTAGGAAGGCCAGGTTCGTTCTCAGAGTGACTCAAACACCAAACGAGCACGATGGGTCGAATGGTCACCTCTCGTTTGTAAACTTTCTTATGTTCTTATGAGAGAAGTGGAGACTAAGAGAAAAAAACATGAGAAGAAGAAGGGGAGAGAGTAGGAGAAAGAGAAATATGGAGGGAAAGAGGGGTAGAGAGATGGTGGAGTAAGATAGAGGGAAGGAGGAGGAGAGGAGGGAAGGAGATTTGGGAAAGGAGGAGGCAGGGGGGGGAGTTGTCTGTACTGTAACAGGCAGGATGAAGGATGGAGAGAGAGGGAGCACAGAAGGAGCGAGGGAGAGGGACTGGGACAGAGGAAGGGAGAGAAAGGGAGACAGGGAGTGGGGGGAGGATATGGGTGGAGAAGTAGGGAGAGAAGAGGGAAAATGTGGAAGAGGGAGGGAGAGAGTGATGATAAAATCTTTACAGTAGACATACATTGATGATGATGATAAAGTAAAAATATAGAATGAAAGAGAAAAGATGAGAGAGAAGAAGGGAGAGGGAGAGGCAGTGGGACTGAAGAGGGATATAAACTGTGTTGTTTCTCTCTGACAGGGGGGAGACAGACTGCTTCCCCTGAGACACAGCGTCTCTCAGAGCTGAGGATTGTGCTGCTGGGGGGGAGAGGAGTGGCTGTGTTACGACCCCGCACTTGTGCAGGCTTTGCGGTGTCTTTTTCTTGTTGGCGCCGTGTTTTCCCCTCTGTCTCTCTCAGGTCCGGGTTCCTCCCTCGTCACTCGTCATTGGACCGTTTGTTTACCGTGCTGTCCCAGGTCGTCCAAACAGAAGAGGCTCGCTGACTACTTGAACCCTCCCGTTTCGTTCCGCAGGAGACTCATCATTCTGAATGTGTTGTCTGTGCTGTCCCAAGCTGTGTGCGTCTGCTATTGTTATACCTGCGGGGTTCGTGTGTATTGTTGGTGTATCTTATCTGTGTCAATCCTACTGTCACCCATCCTTGTATTCAGTCTGGGGAGGGCGAGGTAGGTAGGTAGGTAAGTAAGACGCCCCAGGGCTTACATATTCATCACGTAGGATTGGGTTTTGTTGAAACACACCAGGCTAGTCCATCGCAGGGAGCCGCAATGTGTATTTTTGGGCTAGACTAGGTGGGTTGCCGTTGGGCTTAAATAGGGTGGGGTTTTGTTTATTTATTTGATTTGGCATCCGTGTGTTCGTCCTCCCTTTGCGTTACTGTTCATTATTGTGATTTATCCGGGGTATTTGTCATGCCCCGGTCTTCAGTATTGTTGTGTCAACAATAAATATTTATTATTTTACACTACTGTCCGTGACCCCATCTGTCTTCCCACTGCCCGCTCCTCTCACCACACTTTCCCCAGTCGCTTGTGCAGGCGCATTATGTTGCGTTTCCCCCCCACACTTTCTACCCCTAGATCCTGGACCAAGAAGCAGGGCGGGGAGCTCGTAACAGGCTGGGAAGAGTTCATCAGGAAACACCATCCTGGGCAGAGAGACGTTTAAGACTGGAGATCTCAATCTGAGAGGGACTGAGCAGAATGTGAAGAGCCAGGGTGAAGTTGCCGGGAGGCAGGTCACTGTGGTCGACACACCAGGCTGGAGGAGTGATTCTGTACAGGAGACTCCAGAGTGGGTTAAACAGGAGATTGTCCGCAGTGTGTCTCTGTGCCCCCCGGGACCCCACCCCAGGCTGTGGTTATCTACAAAGACCAAACATGTTCAGACTGTACATTGCACTAGTTAGAGCTCATCTGGATACTGTGGACAGTTCTGGGCTCCACACTTCAAGAAAGATATCGCTGCTCTAGAGGCAGTTCAGAGGAGAGCAACCAGACTTATTCCAGGTCTGAAGGGAATGTCCTACTGAGAGACTGAGGAACTGAACCTTTTCACCCTGGAACAGAGGAGACTACGTGGGGATTTGATCCAAGTCTTCAAAATCATGAAAGGCATCGTCCACATCAAACCAGAGGAGCTTTTCCAGATCAGCAGGGACACACGCACCCGGGGACACAAATGTAAATTGGGCTTCAAGGCATTCAAGACCGAAAACAGGAGACACTTCTTCACACAGAGAGGCGTCACAATCTGAACAAACTGCCCAGCGATGTGGCTAAAGACACAATTTGGGAACATTCAAAAACAGACTGGATAGGATCCTTGATCACTGAGTTATTAATGGACAACAAACGAGCACGATGGGGCAGATGGCCTCCTCTCATTTGTAAACTTTTTCTTATATTCTTATGTCTGTAGAAGATAATGCATGTTAGTGACTGAAAAACCATGTAAGAAACCATGGATAATGGTTAAAAACTGTAATAATAACAGCAATAACAATAATACCCTCCCAAGACTGTGAGATTCATGTTTCAGCAAAACTCTTCCCACACTGAGCATTACAGTCTCTCTCCTGTATGAATGCGCTGGTGTGTCTTTAGGTTTGATGCACTTGAGAAGCCCTTCCCACACTGGACACAGGAATATGGTTTCTCTGCTGCGTGAATGTGCTGGTGTCTTCTCAGACTAGGTGCACCAGAGAAGCCCTTCCCACACTGGGCACAGCGGTACAGTCTCTATCTTGTGTGAATGCGCTGGTGTCTGTTGAGGTGTTCTGCCCAAGAGAAGCACTTCCCACACTGGGCACAGACGTATGGTCTCTCTCCTGTGTGAATGCGCTGGTGTCTTGTCAGACTAGATGCACAAGAGAAGCACTTCCCACACTGGGCACAGCAGTACGGTCTATCTCCTGTGTGAACGCGCTGGTGTATGCGGAGATGTTCTGCCTGAGAGAAGCTCTTCCCACACTGGTCACAGCAGTACGGTCTCTCTCCTGTGTGAATGCGCTGGTGTGTCTTTAGGCTTGATGCATTAGAGAAGCCCTTCCCACACTGGGCACAGCAATACGGTCTCTCTCCTGTGTGAATGCGCTGGTGTGTTCTCAGACTAGGTGCACCAGAAAAGCCCTTCCCACACTGGACACAGCAGTACGGTCTCTCTTCTGTGTGAATGCGCTGATGTTTGTTGAGACTACTTGCCCGAGAGAAGCCCTTACCACACTGGACACAGCAATATGGTTTCTCTCCTGTGTGAAGGCGCTGGTGTCTCTTGAGATGTTCTGCCTGAGAGAAGCCCTTCCCACACTGGGCACAGCAGTACGGTCTCTCTCCTGTGTGAATGTGCTGGTGTGCCTTGAGGTTTGATGCACTAGAGAAACCCTTCCCACACTGGGCACAGCAGTATGGTTTCTCTCCTGTGTGAACGCGCTGGTGTGTGTTGAGACTACTTGCCCGAGTGAAGCACTTCCCACACTGGGCACAGCAGTGCGGTCTCTCTCCTGTGTGCATGCGCTGGTGTGTGTTGAGGCTAGCTGCCCGAGAGAAGCACTTCCCACACTGGGCACAGCAGTATGGTTTCTCCCCACTCACTGCACTGTCACTCCCCCCACTGAACCCTATTCTCAAGGCAGCAGACTCTGTGTCACACTGTTCAGCTACAGGGAGCTCAGGCCCCAGGTCCCAGGCGCTGTCTGTAATATTCTCAATTTTGAGATGACCGAGTGCGTCTCTGAAGGCAGTCTGTGTCCTCGGCTCCACTGTGTAAACACACTCCAGTGTGTCGTCCTCTGTTTTGATGTGATCAGACAGCAGACTGGGTCCACACTGCGTTCTGGGAGAGCCCGGCTCAGCACCAGCTGCACTGGGTCCACACTCAGATCCCAGAGACTGGGTCCTGCAGAGATCCACAGTGTGGGTGCAGTCCAGCTCAGGCTCGCTCTTTATGACCTTTGCCATGACCTTTGACCCTGCGGTGTCAGATCCCAGTGCCCCGATTCCCTGTGTTGACCCCTCAGTGTGTGGCTCTGCCATGTGGTCAGACTCCTGTCCCCTGAGCTCCTCCTCACTCTGTCTGCTCCTGGGCTGCTCACTCAGCCCCTGGTTGTCTTCAGTAGCTGTGGGCTCTGTGTCCTGCCTCAGACTGGAGCCCCACTCCTGCTCCCAGTGCTGCTGCTCAGTGGGAGCCCTTTCCCCAGAGTCAGGGAGAGCGCCGGCCTCTACAGCTCCTGAGGGAGAGACGACACAGGAGAGCAGCACTGAGAACAGCAGCTCTGAAAACTCACACAGTTCATGCGATTCCTACACCAGTCATTATATCAGAACATCATTCAGAAGTGCTAATAAAGTGTCCAGTCAGCATATAAACTGGGAGCATGTATGAAGTCAGACAGTGAGAGCACAGATTGGCGCTCGTATATGAAAAGACACATTACGGAGGAGGCTAAAGCTACAGTGATGGGCAGATTCTGATGATGGTGTTTTAATGGCAAAGACTCTGGTTCCCCTCACCCATCCCTCTCTCAGAGGTAATTAACTCATCCTCCCCACAGCATAATAGACAGGCTGTCTCCTCACTCATCTTTATCAATAGCTTTTGATCTGCTATTGATGCAAGACTGGTAGTCAGAGTGTCTCCTCATTAACCCTTTGTTATGCTATTGATACCAGAGTTACCGATTAAGTTAATTTAGAAAAATGTTCGGAGCATTTTTTGTTTGTTAAAGTTTTAGTTTTTTAAAATGACGACCAAGCGGCCAGCGGCCGACAGTGAGGTGATCACGTTTGATCAATTTAGCTTCTCAAATCAACACTTGACTTGCCTACAATACAATCGATAGATATAAAACACTTATCACATAATGTTAGTGTAAATGTTTATCACCACCACAGTAAAAAGGCATTTTTGACAAGCTGACCAGACTGCTCTGCTGCTCGCAACGGCGTGCGGAAACACGAACGAACACGCAGGTTATCTGACCTCAAAAATCAAGGCATCGCCACAGAACATGGCCATTCTTATTTCCAATAGTTTCTAACAGTTAGACTAATTTAAATAAAGTCCAATCAATCGAAAAACAAGACAGCCTCCTAGTCTTAACATGGCTACAGCCAGAAGAACAGTCTTACAGAGCATCGTGGAGAACAGCTGCCGCTGTCGGGGACACTAACACCGTGCGAGCCGGTCTGCGCAGGCGCGGTGGCATGCGGTCTGTGGGAAACCTGTGTGCGTGAGCAGACCATCATGCATGTCAGTGTCAGTGTTTGTTTTACCATCATCGACTTCTCATAGTTTCTTTTAATTAATGTCTAAAATATGAAAAGGAGGAGGAGCCTAAAACAGGCCCGATGCCCGGCCCGCATGTGAACTATGACTGAAAACTGGCCCGAAGACCGGCCCGCGGGGCGTAAATAAGTCGGGGCCTGTCGGGCTCGGGCTGAAATGCAGGGCTCTACGCGTCAGATTCATAAGTCCTCCTCAGTGCTCAACACTAATCCACAGCTTATCTGCATCTTCTCCTAACAGGTAGCTCCTTTTTATGTATTTCAACATGCCCTCAAAAGTGTAACTTATTTAGTGCATCTGTTAAAAGTATTGCAATACAAATCATAGGCAAAACCTTTTTATAAATCTCATGTATAGTTTGTTTTATTCAACATTGTCTGAGATGCGTTTTTCACTCATTTTCTGTAGAATGTTTCACTGTGATCTGAGCTTGCTTGTCATTTTTGATTCCTGATATTCAGTCAACATATTCAGCAAACATTTACTGTTTTTCTTTAATTGCCATTGTGAATTCTGAAAGGAGATTTAATTCACTTTTCAGTAAAAATGCGCGTCAATGCCATAGTAATCAGTAATCTTCAGTTTCACTGCGGCGCTCAGTAGTGTGTGCGCTGCGCCGCTTTGCTGAGAATCACTGTGGAATCAGAAGCTTCCAGCAGAAAACTAAAACACCATAACTGTGTTAAAAAACAGTGGTAAATAATGATTATAATGTAAAACAAATAAACATGTATTCATTTTTTTGTCAGAAGTCTGATGAACGATTTTATGGTAATTAGAAAAAAATATTCAGCCAATAGTTTGAGAATATATGGTGCAATATCGGTGGAATATATGTGCCAATACAGATATTTCTGTATAAGGCAATATCGGCCACTAATATCGGTGCTCCGATATATCTGTCGGGCCCTAATAATTATAATCAGCGAACTAAATTATAATCGTGACAGCAAACGGGTGTTGTGCTCACAAATGATACTGTAAACTACTCACACTGCCCTTGTCGCTTGCAAATTAAACAGAAAACCTTTCCTTTGTCTTCAATGTTTTCTTCCGAATCCGTTTTGAATCCGAAGCTAGACTATAATTTTCCCTTTAGCGGCTTCTCCAGTTTGTGCGTGGATACTGGGCCCTATTCATCAATGTGTCGCTATTTAGAGCGGTTTAAGTTCTTACTCCTTTTCCTGAAATCAGGAGCGATTCATCAACAGGGTTTCTGCACATTTTTAAGTACAAATTTAATTACTTTTGAGACCTTTTTAATACCTATAACAGATAATAATAATAAAAAATAATACCATTACTGCGGCAAAAGAAAACGGCAAACTAGACTACAGTATACACCGATATTTAGTTGTACTGAATTTGAATTACAGAAATATTCAGTGTGCACATTAACTAACATAACTGCCTTCTCATTAACAAAAATAAAACTATGGCAGTAGACCCAGTCCAATGCAAAACAATGTCCCCCTGCATTTACCATCAAATAAACAGTGAACGACTCGATGGGCATAGTACATTTTCGAGTGCTAGCATAGTATGGGCCCAAATTAGCGCCATAAGTATCGCATTCAAAATGTATATATATTGTAAACAAAACAAAAAAACGAGAAAAAATTGATGTTGAGAATTTATAGAAAAATTTATAGAATTATAGAATGTATCGAAAGCAAAAAAAAAAAAAACTTGAAAGTAAAAAATGTTAAATCGAGAGCAAAACTCGCCTGCAGTCCCTGTCTTTGCTTGCGATGCTGCGATCTTTGCTTTTGCGTCAGTTTCTTTGCTTTCGATTTATTTTTTTCGTTACGGGATTTAGAGAGGCGTGGATGCTGGGTCTCCATTGGTCCAGCAGGTTTGAGTGACGGTTCTTCTAACCCAATCAGTGAGCAGGTGGGCTGGTCTGGATGGTATCGACTGTCTCGGTTTCAGCAGCAGCGCCGGTTCAGCGACTCATTAAAGCCCCTGTGTGCGCAGACCTGCAGTCAAGAGCTGCGCAATCACTGGATCCCACAGCCATTTGAGCCCAACATACAGCACTGACACACAACACAGCACTCACCGGCTCCATGCACAGTGACATGTTTAATACCATGTTCATATTAATGTCACCTGCAGAGCACTTTAATTCAGCTGCTCAGATAACAGCGCCAGACTGATGTAGATAACAGCATTTAGCAAGAGGCATCGTATTCATTAAGAGCAGGTGATGTCCCAGTTTATGTTTAGGTAAGAAACACACACACATACATACATACATACATACACACATACACACTATATGCACAGTCACCTACAAAATTACTGGCGCCATTGAAAAGATGCGAATAAAGGCTGTATGAAATAAACACATGTAATATGCAGAAAGCGATTGTCCACAACTTTTATTAAAAGCATGCTTTGTTTATAATGAAATTCCGAGGCCGTGTAGCTGCACCGCTCAGTCTATGGGTCAGTCAGCGGTGACGTCAGACCAGCCCACCTGCTCACTGATTGGGTCAGAAGAGCCGTCACTCAAACCTGCTGGACCAATGGAGACCCAGGATCCACGCCTCCCTGTAAACCCCGCCCTCACGACAAAACAGACAAAACTCGTAAAAAAATAAATCGAAAGCAAAGAAACTGACGCAAAAGAAAAGATCGCAGCATCGCAAGCAAAGACAGGGACTCCAGCGAGATTTGCTCTTGATTTAAAATTTTTTGCTTTCAAATTGTTGTTTTTTTTGCTTTCAATACATTTTGCATTTAAAGTTTTTTTTTTAACAATATAATTTTTTTTGAATGTGATAAACTGAGCCCATAGCATAGCGCTTGTGCTTTTCAGATTTCATGTGAGAATCCAGCTACAACCTGGGAATTAAATTAACTTTTTTGGCCACTAGCCACTGTGTCTGGTAGAAGGAAAAAACTTACCGGCCAACTTGGTATTTTTACCAGCCAAAGTCAAACATCACCAAAAGTGGATAAGGGTGTGTAAATGCGTGGTGAACATGTCAAAACGTGGCATTTATTCAGGTAATTAATCAATCACCATAACAAAAGCTAATTGCACACTAGACAGGTGTGTACATGTAATTTAGTCAATCAAATGACAATTCCGTACACAGGGCAGGTCTAGCTATGCTAGACCAATCAAAAAACTTTAAATGAAAAATAAAATGACCGGCATATAACTGAACAAAACAAACTAAAGTAAGCAGACGGGGCCCCTTACTGGGCGGGGCCCATGGGCTGGAGCCCAGTCAAGCCCAATGGTAAGTCCGGCCCTGTGTATGAGGGAAAAGGATCTGGATAGAAAAAAACATGCTGTTTCTACTTGCAAGTGTTATAAGGTCTTTGACCAAAACATTGCATTCTATTGAATTATAACACTTGCAAGTAGAGACATTGTGCAGGAGCATCTTTTTCAAATTAATCAATCACATAACATGGCAGCTAATGGGGATCTGTGAATTGGTCAATACCGCACGCCAGGAAAGACGCAATGTTAAGAAACCGCACGTTTCTCTTCAGCAGAATCTCCGATACGCAGCAAAAACTGCACGTCTCTATCACAAATCATTGTAATTGATGCAACTGATCAATACTTATCTAACACAACAACTTTGTTCAATAAATATCTATGTAAGAATACACTATTAGAAGCTGTATGGAAATGGCATAACATCAGACCTGTCAACTGTCACGCACCTCGTGTCAGACTCTTGTATTATTGTTTCCCAACATTATCACGACTTTTTATTGTCACAATTTAAAATTAACTATAAAGGTTGTGACTATTTGTTAATAAAATAATATTTTGCCATTACATCTGTAACTGACCGACCTATATGTTTCTCTTTCTCAATTTTCATACATTTTCATTCAATTGCCAGTTGAGCAATGTGAGCTGCAATGAAAATGCCTTAACATTAGCGTCCTTGTGGCAATGCTTTCCGGTCACAACAGCGAAATACAAAATGGATAAGACCTCTCTATGTAGCTAATTGACACAATGTACTTGTGTAAACGAGTGTCTTTTCCTCTCCACACCTCACTCGCACTGCCGCTCTGTGTTCGGAAACAGAACCGTGCGTTCGAGTTCCAGCCAATACAGAATAAACAGCAATAGCTGCTGTGTGTGTATAATGTGTCTGTTGCTCCTCCTTCCTTTTCTGTCATATTATAATTCTGAAACACCTTGATCCAGGTAATTAATAAGTCAGTAATTATGACTATGAAAAGTAATTAAGTCATCATTTTTCCACATCCTTAACCACCTTACTTCTGCTTCATTGCTCTCATTAAATATGTCCTCCTGGACCGAAGACTGTCCAGATGCCATATATAAAAAAAAAACATGATATTGCGGTGTGCCAAATCAACTAACATACCAACAGTACAACGTCGGCAAATTAATTCGTATTTGGAAACATACAGATATATACTGTAAAATACTCTATCAGAAACTAAAAGTTGAGTTCCTGTACACTTGTTAGCTACCCACCAAACTGGCTGATAAAATTGACAGATTTACCCGCCACTGGCTAAATCTACTGGTTTACAACCCCTTGTCCCAAGTTTGAATGTTTTGCGACTAAGTTCACATCGTGCCCCATACGAATCACTGGATGGTTTCATCTAACCAAGATATTTGCCATCCTCCAACTTCTCATTGAACTTGCATTTCCCCATGGCTGAGCCTGCATTCCTGGCTCGCAGCATCGTGTTCTTGTGGGTATTGGACGTTGCGGAAATGGTCATTCTTGTGGGATATAAAATACGGGTAAAATAAAACAAAAACTGAACAAAAAATAGACACGCTCATTCATTCTGCCCCAGATCAAATTTAATGCCTCCCCTCCTACAATTCCAGATATTTTAAGTCTTCTTAAGGATCCGCGAGGACCCTGATCAAACTTCCAGTTGGAAACAGTGAAAGCCATTTCTGTCGGAATTCCATGCATACAATTAAAATAGGGACAACCTACGGACTGCCTACGAGACGCACAATCCCAAGAAAAAGGAAGCAAAGTCAATCCACGAATTGTGGATGAAGGCAAACAATAATAATAAAAACAGGCACTAAACCAATAGTGAAGCATGAACCGATTCCAAGGTACAACAATACATATATACTACTGGTCAAACAATTTAGAACACCTACATTTTCCCAGTTTTTATTGAAATGTATGCAGTTTAATGTCTCAGTGTAGTCTGAAATGCTATCCCATGAAAGCTGAGACTCTCAGTATCCCCCCACCACCCGCATTCACACCCCGCATCCACATTCTGAAATTGGGGGGTGGGGAGATACTTGGTCTGAGTAGGAATACAAAATCTCAAAATATTGACAATTATGACATATTCTGGAACCAGACAGTCTACTAATCAAAACACGATTTTGGTGTTTTCCACGTTTTGGTAGAAGCAACACACACCCGTAGAGAGCTCAACATGTCAAGATGGAAAACTGTGTTGACTGTGTACTATTACACAACGATTTTACATCATTGGATCTGAACTTCTCTGTTTGAACATCAAATAATACTGGATTAATTGTTAGGTTGTTCTGAACAAGCCTATTTGCAAAGAAATCTGATCGAAACTGAGTGTTCCGTGAGCCAAGAGAATAAGCGTTCAAACAATGTGCGCATTGTAGGAATACTGTGTCACTTCTATGCACAGGAGCTGCGTGTAACACTGCCAAATAATGTTTAAGAGGGTGTAGTAACACAGTATATAAGGCAGCACTGTGGAGTAGTGGTTAGAGCTCTGGACTTGCAACCAGAACATGGGGCAGTGCTGTTGTACCCTTGAGCAAGATACTTCACTTAGATTGCTCCAGTAAAATACCCAGCTGTACAAATGGGCACAAATGTAAGTCACTCTGGATAAGGGCGTCTGCCAAGAAATAAAAACAATAATAATGTCTGAAATGTACATGATCTCTTTTTTAAACCTCTGGCACTTTACCGCTTACCTTTGTACCATTTCAGGTCATTTACTGGACTTGAACTGCTTAAATTTCAATAAAAACTGGAAAAATGGGGTACTGTATATATGTTTTTTGCAACAATCTGCAAGGTTAAATGCTGGTGGTCACTGAACCACAAATATTACAGATTTACATGATTACTATATCCATGTCTTTGAATGAGGTTTAAATGCTTAATTTAAATTGGATGTTATTTCAGCCCCGGTTTCCTGTTAAATTGTTGTGATATTTCAGGAAGATTAAAAAAAACACTAAAATAACAAACATTTGTTTTCCCGTATGTAACTCTGGTGTACAAGTGTATACAGTAGTGGTCTTAACAAGTATGCACACACTATTTTCCAAAAGTAATGTACTATCGTATGAAGTGTAAGTTGTTCTGTGTTCAACTATACATGACAGTAACATGTCTTTAAGTGTGTTGAACACTATTTTCCCAACATTGTTGTAAATAGGGCAGCAGTGGCCAACTGGCGGCTCTTTATTCCACCACATGTGGCTCTCCTGAAGAGGCATAACAGAGCATACTGGGCCACGTTCTGGTACCATAGATACAGTTCTGTACAGCATTTGCAATTGTACTGTATTATTGCA